>NC_080727.1:14697500-14997500 GCF_019097595.1 Hemibagrus wyckioides
AGTCAACATTCTCCCTTGCAGTATCCCCCATATATAGAAAAGATAGATTTGTGATTGGGGGACAATGAAATGAAAAACAAGCGGCTCTGTTATACCGTGGGGGCAAATACTTTCCACCTCTAAGGGAAGCCTCACTGCCAATCAATACAAAATTCTTCTGACTGATATCCTTTAATCCTGTGATGAAACATTTCTATCCATGATGAGTATAGTGTCTTCTGTCCCCCACAAGACACGAGATGACATTGTTGTAAGTCAAATGCTATGGTCTCCACTCGCACCAGATCTCAATTCAATTGAACACCTTTTTTTTTTTTTTTATAGATTCTGGAGTGAAGTGTTAGATCACAGACTGAAGAAAAAGCTGTTAGAAAAATAGGGCTCATTCCTCCAGTATAGTTCCAGAGACTTGCAGTGAAGGTGTAATGAATTAGATCTGGTGGCTCATGGTGGCCCAACATCTTATAAAGACACTTTATGTTCTCTCTAAATAACTACAATATGTTATTTTTTTCCCCAAATCTTTTGTAACATTATTAAGAGCTGGGTTCATATCTATTTTGTAAAAGAACCCATTAATTATGACTTTTTCTTGGAGTTTTTATTTTAATCTAGAAGTCACTTTGCTTAACAGTGCTTTGTCAGTTACACAGCCTAATGTAACATATTAACCTAGCTAGCCTGTATGGCTAGTAACATTAGCAAGCCAACTAACAATTCCTCAAATTGTAAAATCAGCTTTCAACTTAGCTTTGTTTAGCAGTACTTTGTCTGTTACCAAGACTAAACTAAACAAGATAACATAAATAGCTTGCATAGCTAGTTACATTAGCAAACCAACACCTCAAACTGTCTAATCAGTTGTCAGATTAGCTAACTAGTTAACTTAGCCAACAATATTGCAAATAGCACTAAACAAAACATTAAGTAGACAACCTAGACGCGGTTACTCTTACGTACATTTTCCGTTTTTGATTTTAACCCAGTTTACTTATAAAGTTACTAGTTAGCGTTTTTTTTCTTTATTATGATAAATCAACGATAAAAATCAACACAAGCTTCTGATATACACAATCATGACAACGGGTTAAATCAGGGTATTTTACCCCCCGCACTGCGTATGCTCAGTAAACCGCTCCTTTTGGGCTTTGCATACCTGTTTTAGTGTGCGCTCCATGTCGATGCCTTGGTTCCAGGGAGCTGCTGGATTTGCCAGACAGTCTCCGGCATTGCCTCTGCGCGAGATGTCCACCTTCTGCCTGCGCAGGTTCCTAAAGGCTTCTGCCATCACCATCACTCCGTCGTATGTCAGAGCGGAGGTGTACTGCATAGAGAGAAGGTCAGGTAAAGGTCATCTAAATACCACACATCCTGTACAGCACCTCGTTCAAATGCATACCACCTCCACCTCTGGGCTTTGTGCTCCATTCTCTGATAGTGTCATTTTCATAGAGTTACAGAAACCAAAAACACAAATATTGGATTAATAAATATACGAATATCAGCTACAGGTTTACTGTATTGTACAAGCTAAAGGACAAGATATTTTGTGCCTTGTGTGAATTTCAGCAATCCCTCCTTCAGCAATCATGGATTTTAAATAAACTATTTAAAATAAATGATTTATTAAAATAATACATTAATAATTTTAATGCGTTTCACTCCTGTTAACATTAATAGAATTACTATCAATATTAATATTAATAATAAATATATAATTAACTATTACTCCTATTATCTACTTATTTCTCAACAAAGTTAGCAAATTCGCTAGCTTCTTCACACCAAATAGCTTACACTGATTAGCTACAGAAGCTAGTTGTGTTGTGTTTGGTAGATGGATTGTTTACATTTATACTGCCCAAACATTATATAACTATAGTATACCTATACGTTTGAAAAAAACAAACAAACAAACAAACAAAAAAAAAAAAACATCTACCATACGCACCAGATAACAGATAGCTAGCTAGCTGTGTTGTGTTTGGAAGATGGCTAACACAAACAGCTAGTTAGTGGCAACTATCTGGTAAGAAAAAGCTAGCAAATTTATTTTAGATAAACTATACCTACAAGTAGATGTTACCTAGAGATGCTAATAATTGTATGGTGTAATTGTACCCAGGATTTGATGCTAAATACAATGGTGAAAAGTGAAAAGTGATTAGAAAAGTCTAATGGTGGTGTCATATGCTCAGGTTTGTGAACACTGATGATACTTTAACCTTAACCTTGTTATCCAGAAACATCTGTTACACTGCAAAATTAGGATAAACCCACAAAATATAAAGCCACGTTGAATCTGTTGCTAAGATGGTGTTTTCTATGGTGGATGTGTGATTCGACAGAAAATCTCCTGGCTATTTGGCTAAATTTACGTTATTGTACTATCACTGATCAGACATACAGTATATAAATCTATTTAACCCTCCTGTTATCCTCAAATTTACAAATGTTTTGCCCTTGGGATCAATTTGACCCCAGCAATTTAAACCTACAGAATATAATTTTTACTCAGGTATTTTTCTCGGGCAATTCATGTTTCTTTGTTGACTCCATAAAAAGCTTTTCAAATAAAACATAACCCCAACCCACCCCATTCTCCTAAACAACCAGAATGTCTAATGCGTGACTTTTTTCCCCTTTTAATGGCTTTATTTTATTTCTAAGTACATATTTTTGTTATTTAAAACATTTGGAAAGTAGTATAATTTCTGTTCAAAGGTTCTGATCAAATGTCTTTTCCTCTGGGTGTCTGAGAAATGATGTTTTCCCTCCACCATGTTGCGTGAACTCTCAGTAGTTCTCGCAATACCACAGATACTCATGTTAGGTTAGAGCCCTAAAGCAAAGGGATGTCTTGAAGATTATAAAATTGATTGTTATAGTGACCTCACTATTAGCCAAAACAACCAAATGAATGTATTTTTTTTTTTAAACCAAACTGACCCCAAGTAACACTCATGCCACAGAATGTGTACAGGCCATTGAAAGCATATTATGAGGATCATTTTATGTTTACCTGGTTGTCCCCATTACATTAGAGAAAAGTCATTAAATATGAAGCAAAAAAAAAAAAGTCAAACATATTTAGAGACATTAATCATTGAATGGGGTCAGATTGACCACAAAGATAATAGGAGGGTTAAATAAGATAAACCTTTAGTAAATGCTGGTGGAATTGATGCGATGCTGAAATCAGCAACAGCATCCTAAATAAGGAGATTGATGAGTGAAATGTGTTTGCTCACAATGTTTACAAATACAAAATACTGAGCAGGACAATTCAGTGCATTTGCTGGTTCAGATAAAGAACAGCTGCATTACAGAAATGACGTCATGCTCCTGTAGCACAAAAAATGGGTTCAGTGAGTGTGTCAGCATGAAAACAAGCAAATGGGGAATGGGAACAGGAGAAGAGAGCACATTTGGAAGGACTCATACAAGCACGACGCTGGACATTTATTGAGCATGTTAAATTACACATGCATGTTTGGTTTCAGGGGGAGGGGCTTGAGGAGAGGAGGGTGCTGGTGTTCCTGGATGCAGTTCATACACACATCTGTCTTTGCTTTTGACAAATGCAAAGAAATGTGTGGATGAGACGTGCGATATGAAGATATGACTCACAGAAGTCTTTCATTTGCATTCTCTCTCTCTTTCCCTCTATCTCTCTCTCCCTCATCTCATATATAAGGCTGCAAAGACACTTCATTAGGTGCCATTATTTTTGCTCTGCTCTTCCGCCCCTAGCCCCTAGTATATGTGTGAATGAGACGTGTGATATGCAGATATGACTCATAGAAGTTTTTCTTTTGCTCTCTCTCTCTCTCTAACATCTCATCTCCTATGTAAAGCTGCAAAGACACTGCATGAGGTGCCAATATTTTAGCTCTGCACTTCCACCCCTAGCCCGTAGGGCATGGATGATAATTACAGGGTATGCAAATGGGTCTTTAAAGATGTCGGTCTTTAAAGACGATTTTAAAGAAATGTGTGTTTTATTACAGTCTGCAAGTTAAACATGTTTAAGTCTTTTCGATGCCGGTTCAGAGATCAAATGTGAAATAGTGATAAATTGTTTTGTGTTCATTCAGTATCAAGAGAAATAAAATTCAACTGCCCCTAGATGTGAATGAATGTGTGGTTGTGTGAGAGGACCATGCCCCGTTCCAATCAGGTTGTATTCTCACCTCACACCCACGGATCCTGGGTGAGGCCACTCACTAATCTGAAAACAATATATAATAATTACTGGGTTGCTAAAACACATAACTGGTATCAGCCAATCAGCTTTCAGAATGCATTTTACAGAATTAACACTAAGCTGTGCCATAACACAATAATCCCTTTGAAATTTTATGCAATTTATTGTTATAATTAGGCAAGTTGGAGTCATACAGTACATGGCACCCAACTGCTGTAATTAGGTGAAGGTTTGAGAATTGATTGGTCCGATCTAAGAGACCAGACTGGGCTTTTGCATAAAGTTGAAATGTGGTAATCAGTGTATTACTATTATCAGTGTATGATTATAATTCCATGCTGAAAATGAAACCAATGGGGCATTTTGGAGAACAAATTTGCTTTCAGTCTGCAGTCTGGTCTGTGAACCATTTACTCTGACCTGCCACTGTTACTAAACTCGATTTTAATCCTCCCTTCTCGAGTGAATAAACATTCCTGCCTTTTCTTTCCGCCCCTCCTTTTCCATGCCTCACTGTTCAGCTGCTCTTATCTGTTTGAAGGCAGTTCAAAGCTTTGGGAAAAGGTGTAAGGTGAAGGATTGCTGGCACAGATTTTTTTTTCTTTTACAAACAAAAACACCAAACCCATGGAGAGGCCTCAAGGCGAAAAACATCAGATTGTCAAAGGAGGTGAAGGAGACAGACAGAAGAACGTGTGAGAGAAGAAGAAGGTGGAGATGAAGAAAGCAGAAGATGCACCAAGAGACTCGCCCAGCGCTGCAGTCATGTATTAATTATCAAAAATGACAGGAGTTCATTATGTCCTCCTGGCCGGGAGGCGGATGTTACGTCACTGCTTTAGATTCATTAGAGACGCTTTGGGGTGATGCACAGGAGGAAAGCAGCCTGCTGTTAGCACCAGGGTTGGGGGGGGCTTAAAGGGAATACGTTCAGCCCCATTCATCCTGCAGTAATGCCCGCCGCTTCATCTGGACCTCTGCAGTTCGGAGCAGGGGCACAAATTTATCTAAGCCTTTAAACAAGAGGACTGAGCCGGGTGCAGCTGCTGAGGATTCAGATGATGAAGAGGATAGCACAGACTTCAGGGACTCCGAGAATAACCGTGGCACCAAAAGAGCTTCAATTAAGTGCTAGGCGAGCATCGAGTGTGGCTTCGGCTATGCAAATAACACGGCTTTGAACAAACACGCAGGGAGAGCAAACCATGCCAGATCCATGCTGTTAGACCTGCAGTCACTTACAATGTGTACGAATCACAGATTTCTATATCCATATGTGGTCAAACACACACCCATACACCCACACACACACACACGCACAAAAAGAAAAAAACACTGCTGGCCAAGTGTCCCTCTGTGAGCCATTAAAACCCATAACCTCTCGAGGACACAGGTCTCAACCCTTGCCAGCGGTGTATGCTTAGGAAAAGCCGTCCTAATGCAGCATCCCTCAAGGCCAAGCCAAGAGGATTTCCTTCTGCACGTCAATCTCGTGGCATTCTCTACAGACTGTCATCCTCATCAGCTCCCATGGGGATGCGCAATCATGGTGAACGGAAAAGGACTGAAAATGCAGCTGCGGCTCTAGCATCTCTAGCAACGTTACACCCAGGATGGCTAATAGGAAACTGCTGATGCTGAAAGAAGCTTAATCATTGCATATACAGTGCATCTAAAATATACAGAATAATACATTGCATGTGGGGCTTTGGGTGATGAAATGTACAGAACGCTAGCAAACCAAGTATTCTGCTTAGTTTGTTATTAGTAGTGAGTTTGTCTTTGTTCAAATCCCTGTGAGAAATCGGTAGATCTTGTTTTAAACCAATAAAAAATTCGATATAAACAAATAAAGCGTCTCATATGTTTATACCACAGTGCAGTTGCTATGGCAATCCATAATCGGAAAGGAGGAACAGGAACTAGGGTCAAATCTGTGGAGATGCAGAACATGAAAACTCTTTTATTCAAACAAGAAGGCTAGGACATGAGGATAAAAACAAAGTGTTATTATCAATAAGACTCTGCATAAAAAAGTGATACAGATGATATTGGGGGAAAAAACACAGGACAGGTGAACACAACTGGTAAAAAAAGGGGGTGGAGAACCAAGATTTTATCATGTGATGCTCGTCGCCATGGGAACCACTACGCGAAGAGGGAATCGTGACAGTTCTAGTTTGTCAAAGACCTGAGAACTTAATACAGCTAATTACAGTGTAGACCATTAAAATAGAACTAAAAAAACAAAGCAAAAAAGCATTCTGTCTGGTATATATTTTAGCAGGAACTTCTACATCTGAATCACAGCGCAAGTGAATTTACCTTGGGAGGAACGTCTGAACCGGGGTACTCTCTCTGGTCCAGCTTGTTCCAGCGCTGCAGGAGTTTAATCACCATGGGATTGCTGAAGTCCACCAGCTGAAAGCCTGTCACGTTTGCCCCGCCATGCATGAAACGCTCCAGATTGATGTCCTTAAAACCCTGTTGCGGTGGACAAAAGCGAGAGGAAGAGAGGAAGAGAAATATTCAAGCTGGCCTGTGATAAGACTGATTCTGTAAACACTCGTCCCCCCTTCTTGCCCTCCTGAGCCAATCCCAAGCCTGTGCTGTTTTGTCACCGGCGCAGCAGCCCGGAATATGAATTAGACTCGACATCTTGAAAAGAAAAAAGATTAACAAAGCCACTGAGGGAGGAAGGAAGAGTAGGAGGATGTGAGTTGAGGAAATATTCGGGAAGGAATAGAAGGAAGAAAACAATTTCACTCACCAAATTTGCCATGATGTAATGGTAGCCTTTGACATGCTTGCCAACGCTCACGATCTGTTAAAACAACACACACACACACACACACAAGGTCGTCACTGTTCGCTCGACACCTGAATGAAATGCCTGTGCTACCAGCCGAGGGGGAAATCAGACTTCTGCTGTTTTTAATTAACAGCAATAATAGACACTGCCTCAGCTTATAATGTTCTGTCAGAGCAGAGATATTAAGTAAATACGGCCTCTCATATCTCAAAGACCCGTGACAGCGAGGGAAATTATTTTGAAAGGCAATCATGTGAAAATCGGTCACAGCATATAGAAAATGCTCTTGCGCACTAAATCATTGTAAACAGTTTTAAACTGGTTGTTTGTTCAGGCAGATTTTTTTTAACTGTAGACAGTTTACACCTGGTTTGTTCCAGATTGTGTATCTGGGTTGTAGGATTTTAAGCACATGAACTCATTTTTAGCTAATTGCTTGCCAGGTCACGAGACTGAAGTCTTTTTTCTGTATGCATGTTATATGCTAATAAACCCTTAATTCTAGACCACAACTTTACTGACCTCATTTCCTGATGTTGTAAAAAAAATTGTTGCTACGTCAAAAATCTGGATCTGGATACCATGTGTAATTCTTGGATATACCACTGTAGATAGTTTGGTCCATAATTTAGATCAGCATAATAGTAACTGTATGAATTAGATCTGGCTATGTCCATCATTTCAGGGTAATGTTAACATTTTTTCTGGCCTGGACAAAAACATACACAGTTAAAATGGACAGGTGGTGTCAGTTGGCAGCATTTGTCAATATTTCACTGCAATTGCAACTGCAAACCTCATAGGTAACTGGCTCTAAAAATGACAAACTAGTTCTACAGTGTAGATCACTGTAGAAAGTACCGTGGGTCACAAACAAAGTACTGAAGAATTGTGTATAAATCCTACCCTACAAAGATTTTATGGGCCTCTGAAAAGGAAATTCTGACGAAGGAAGGAGGAATACAAATATACTACATATACATATACTACACGACGAGAAGTATTTGGACACCAGAGCCTTATGTGGTTCTTCTCCCAACTGTTGCCACAAATTTACCAGTTGTGTAGAATGTCTCTGTAAACTGTAGATTTCCAGTTTTCCTTAAGAGGCTCAAACTTGTTCCAGTATGATAATGCTCCTGTGCACAAAGTGAGCTCCATGAAGACATGGTTTACCACGGATAGAGTGGAAGAACTCGAGTATCCTGCACAGAGCCCTGAGCTCAACACCACTGAACACGTCGTTTGGGATGAACCTGAAATGCTGACTGCACCCCAGACCTCCTCACCAAACACCAGTGTCTGATCTCACTAATGCTCTTGTGACTGAATGAACACAAATCATCACAGCTACACTCCAAAATCTAGTCTAAGGCTGTCCCATAAGAGGGTTAAAGGCCTTTATCAAGGGCCCAGGGGTAGCAGTTTGACAGTGGTAGGATCTGAACATTACAACCGTCAAATCCATCGACCAACATTCTCAAAAAATCTCAGCGATCTCAGTAACTTTAACTGTGACATAGTTGCCAGTTAAAAACGGAAAAAACCTAAAGTGTCTATTTTCATGTGAGGCATTAAACACCACCGTGGAGTGTGAAGTGACACAGACACCACAAAACAAGCAGAAATTCAATTCTTTGGTGTCTCTGAGACAGAAATTACGCTTGTACAATATCTGACATTGTGATTTCATCAAGTTCAGATCTGTTCTAAATATTTATTAGATGCTTTTGCACATAAAGGTGAAATGATCAGATGTAAACATGTGAGTCATGTGATTCCCATTTGCTTTTTGTGCTGCCATCTGAGTTGTACCTGCTCCAGCATGTTGGTGAGTCGTTCTGGCTCCAGGTCTATGACAAAGGTTTTCTCCTGCCTGCGGTCCAGGTCCTCCAGGAGCTGCCGGTAGTTTGCATCGTTGAAGTTCTCCACGCAGATTGCACTGACCTGCCAGCCATTCTGACCTGCTTTTTCCATGATGGCCTGGAGGATAGAGTATCCTGTAGAAGAGAAGAGGAGGCTGTCAGCATAAATCAGAGTGAGGACTGTGAGTATAATTCGTATGTTTTTAATGGCTGAGCTGAGCATCTCTCGCATCATCCTTAGCATTCAAGATACAAAGCCTTACTGAACTGTTCTTCAAAATCTTGTGAGACATTTCCATTAATCATCAGTGCTGCAGTCCATGTGTTAAGTATCTGTGTAAATATATTTTCATTTCATTGCATTGTCTGTACCGCTTATCCAATTACCTCTGCTATTAGCTTGTGCATGTATTGTCTTTATTAGAGTACACCGTGCTAGATTAGCATGCTAATAGTCTTCCCTTAACAAACCAGCATATATTTGGTATATTAACTCATACTGTTAAACTTAAAATTATTTGTTTACTATAAAAAATAACTAATATTAGGCTAAGAATTTTATGCTAAGCAATACATCAAGCTTAGTGATGACCTCATGTAAGTTTTCATTTGATGAATCAGATTAAACTTAAACCCTACCCACATCCACCAGATTGGCAAGTGTTTCCAGGATGCCAAAGCCCACAAATTTTCATTTTGTGGACATTTTAAGGCGTGAGTCATCAAAACAACCCCCTAGCAGGCAATATCTGAATACTAATGTGAATATTCAGTTTTCACAGCAGCTCCGTTTCCACTCAATAAAATAGATCAGCACTTTCTCAGGCTCTCTGAAGCTCCTGAAATAACATACCAGTCATGTTCCTAAGTCACACTGGCAGGCACAAAGCTGCATGTTCTCCCAGCTTTGAGATGTTTTTGAGGTTCTCAATGCACTGATGAGTACAGTTTTAATTTCAGCATGCCACATTGCTGTGTTAGATATGTTAATGTGGCTGCTGGAGAGAGACACCCGCTGCCTCCTAGGGCCACTTGACTCCAGGATGAGCAGATGTCCGTGTAAAACGGACCCTTATGGTCACAATCAGTAACTGGCACCACCTCCCTTTCGCTTTGATAATTAATGGATTAACCTATGCCTAATCTGGCAAGCCTGCAGTTCACCATTTGGGAATCATGTCTGTTCGTTATTGCTAGCCTACTGCTAGCTTGTTCTAGCATCCGCAGCCTACATTTCCACATGGTGAGGCACTGTAGCCAGCACTGGCAATCAATAATATTGTTTTTTAACCAGCAAGCAGAACGATGGGCCACTTTCCAGTTGCCTTGGTTCATGTTTTTTGTTGTTGTTCATTTGTTGGAATCATAGATCATTTTAAATACAGAGAGTTATAAATCAATACGGTGGCCATATTGTACTGGTCCTCAGTGAATATGCTATCTGCTGACATGTGAGTGTAGATATGCAACCTAAAATGTATTCCAAATATTTATCCTGAACATCACTGATTCAGTGGCAACAACACATTTGGTGTAGGTATATGTGCAAAAGATTAATTTCATTGCTTTAAAACATGTAAAAGTCATTGATCTTGTGAATATACTGTCATCATGGTGGCTTGGTGGATAGCCCTTTGCCTTACACCTCCAGGGCTGGGGGTTTGAATCCTGCCTCCACTGGGGTTTCCTCTCCAGTTCAAAGACATGCATTGTAGGCTGACTGGAATATCTAAATTGTCCAATAGTGTGTGATGGTGCCCTATGATAGACTGACATTCTGGTCCTCTCTAGGGATAGGCTCCAGGTACCCCGTGACCCAGCGGGAGCAGTGGTGTAGAGGATGGATGGATGGATGTATTGTCATTCCTGGAAGGTTTATTTTAGTGGATAAATTAGCAACATTTTTAGTAGGCATTAACTAGCTACGTTAGCTTGCTAGATTATGGCTAGGTCATTTATTTATTTAAGATTACAAGTGAGGAAAATCATTAAAAAATTGAAAAGTCACTGTTGTAGCCTATGGAATTTTGACTATATAAGACATATAACCTATAGAAATTTTTAGACTCAGACTCAGAAAGAGAGAGAGAGAGAGAGAGAGAGATAAAGAAAAAAAGCAATGCAATACATATGCAATGTCAATAAAAAGTCTTTCAAAATTGCCAAAATTTAGCATGTATGCATATGCAACATTTGCTATATTGTACTACTACTGTGCCTTTTTGAATTCTAATAAAATTGTTCATGATACTTAATTAGACCATAATTATTAAATATTATTATTATTATATATTATTTACTACTGTTATTGTTGTTTGCTTGCATGTTAAACAATATTGTTAAATAAAAAAAAAATGAAAAAGTGCAATTAATCAGATTGACAAATACTAATTCTCACAATCTCTGAGTCTTGTCATGTGTCAAGTTTCTAAATTAAAAATTGATTTTTAATGGACATGTAATTGAGTAAAAGAAGTGATATAGATATTAAGGTATTAAAAAAAATATTTTTTTAGACTCATATAGGCAATAGTGGTGGTTAGGGTGGGGCAGTGGCTGTAGTGGGTAGCCTGTTTGCCCTGCACCTCCAGAGTCAGGGTTTTTATCCAAGTACTCTGGTTTTCTCCCCTGTCCTAAGACAACTTTTAGGTTGACTGTCATCTCTAAATTGTCTGTCGTATCCTCTGTACCCTGTAAATGGTTGACAGCCTGTACAGTGTGTCCCCCACCTTGTGCCCAGAGTCCCCCGGGATAGACTCTAGTTTCCTTGCTACTCTGTATAGGATAAGCGCTACAGAAAACAGATGGATGGATGGATAGATGGGCAATGGTTTTCATTTGAGGATCAGTATTGTTTACATGTCAGTGTTCTCTGATATCTGATACATAATCACACCAGCAGCACTCCAGCATAGCTGCTGCTTTCTGCACCGGATACTTTTATAAAATGCCTTCACTTTCAATTTACAGCCACAGCCTTTACTTCAAATAACCAACACAGAACAGAGCACTGATTAATATCTGATAAATCTGTAGCCCGAGGCTGTGTGTGCGTGTGCATGTGTGTGTGTGTGTTTGTATATTTGCCAGCCAGCCCAGTCGGGTAAATCCACCATGTGAAGCTTTTATTTATTTGGCTATTTTTTTCTCCAGTTATTTATATATTAGATTCTCAAAGCATGTCAAATAATTAGATACTACCTCTGCATGCCTTTAATACCTAATACACTTATTATAGGTAACATTAGGCTGCTTTCACACTTGCCATTTTTAGGCCACTGAATGTTTCAAGTGTAGTGAAGATAGCACCGGATGTTCCAAAACTAACTAACATGCCATTTACATTCAAACAGATCAAATCAATCGATCAATATATCATTAAGTTTAGATTTTGTGTTTTCTGGGGGAAATATGCTCTGTAGCACCAAAAAAGAGTACCTAGTAGGAAAGCAGACTGATTCTACATTATTATTTAAACATCCTTCTAATGCACATTACACAAGACCTTATACTGTATTCTCTGATAATCTCACTGTAACTCACACATCAGGTGCAAAATTGTCTAGAGTACAGGACAAATTACATACTGTACACCTTGCAGAATCTGTAATGTGCTAATTATTAAAATAAATAAATAAATAAATAAATAAATAAATAAATAAATAAATAAATAAATAAATAAATAAGAAGAATCATAAAAATTGCAGGCTTTTTTAAAATTTAGTTTTGCCCTGAATAAGCTGTTTTACATAACAGATGTTTACAGTCCACACAACAACAAATTTACACCAATGAACAGATCAAATTTTACATGTGCTTCATTCTTAATACTGTATGCTGAAACCCGGAGGATCAGAGACTGTCTTTATGTTCTGTGATAGTTATTCATGCGTCATTGTTTGTCTTGAGCAGCTAAACTGCCCTACTGTTCTTCAGAGATATTTAGGTCCTGCACATTCTTTGCTTTTCCAGCATCTTTTGCATACTTGACCCCTTTCCAAACGTTGCTCTATGACTTTGAGATCCATTTTCTCACACTGAGGATAACTGAAGGACTCAACTATTACAACAGCTGAAAACATTCACTGATTCTACAGAAGGCAACATGATGCATTATGAACCAGGGGGGTATAAACTTCTGAACAGTGTAAATTGGTAATATTTTGTCTTCTGGAAAACATGTATCTTATGTAGCTTCTGAAATAACAATTTACACCAAGCACTGTGTTTAAAAGTTTACACCCCCCGGGGCTTAGTGTATCATGTTGCCTTCTTGAGCATCAATGAATGTCACTGATCATCCAGGTAACAACACACAGTATTAATCATCAACTTCAATTCATGTCTTGTGGGTTATATATAACCATCTGTTATGTGAAAGAGCTTATTTGGGGTTTTACTAAATAAAAAATACAAAATCATGCTTCCCTTTTTCAAAAATTAATAACATTTCGCAGATTTTACAAGGCATATGTGAACTTATGACCTCGACTGTATACGACTGTAGACAATAACAGGATCCCACTACAGGGTGCCACCCAGAGGAGAATTAATTCTGGTTCGTAGCTGGTGCCGAGTTATAAAAAGTGTAACAGGAAATAACTTGTTTCTTCCAACATTCAATGTGACTAGAAACTTGAAATGTTCTTTAATAAATTAAAAGAATGTAATCACAGGCAAACTGTTGTGGGTTAAGAGGAATAAAATACTTAATCACGTGCTGTTATTTGAAAATACCTACATAACTGCACACCCTGTAATGTTTTATTCCTTAAATATGTAAGTTAAAAAAAAAAAAAAATTAATAGGCTGTCAATTGCACTTCAGTAAGCACTTCATGTAACTTGGAGCTATCCCCCTATTTTTCTGGATTTGATCCTATGGGTAACTGAGTTGTTTATCCAGTGTATGACTACTCAAAACACACACTCTGTGATGACAGACGAGGATAAAGTCAGATGTAGCAGTCGCTCATCTGCCAGGCTCTCGCAGGAAGAGAGTGCGCTTTTAGAAACGTGTCAGAGCAGAAGCCACAGCTCTCCTCCGGGACTCCTGCCAGTGTAGCAGTCTAGCACACTGGGGGAAGAGGAAGAGAGAAGAAAAGACACTGATGGAGAGGAAAGAGAAAAGACGAGGGAGGGGGAAAGACAAGACAAGCTCTGATTCTTCGCTGCGGAAGTGTTCGTTGGGATCTGGGAGCTCAGGATCTGGCGTATGTTCCGGAAGAAACAAAACCACAGCAGCTTTTTCTTTTAGGAAAACACTAGCAGGATGGGGGGAAAAATCCCTTACAAACGGAGGAGTCCATCAGTTCTTCAGACAGCCACTAGAGAAAACTACAGCGCTATAAAATAGCTCCTTTATGGATTTATAAAACCTGTGATGTCTTTATACAGTATCCGATAACTGACTAAATGCTGCTAGTGTTAATCTGTTTAAATACACTACATTTCACCTCATCTCTACAAAGTGTGTACACACACACACCCAATCACATCCCTCATTCATGCAAAGTGTGTGCGTATGTGTGCATGTGTGTTTGCAAATACCTCATCCCTGAAAAGTGTGCACACACAACACGCACACACACATACGCAGGCACACTCACTCACATCCCTCATCCCTTCAAAGTGTGCGTGTGTGAGTGCTGGTGTTTGTGTATGTGTTAGAGTGTGTGTGTGTGTGTGTGCTTGAGCCTCACCCCGATCGGTGTCATATAGAAAGACGAAGCGGTTCCAGTCGTAGTGGTCGAGGATGCTGAGCAGCGCTCCTCGTATAGACGGCCTCAACTGCAGCACAAACTGACTCTCACCCTCGATGGGGAAACTGGGCGTGATGAGGGAGATGTGCAGTGCTCCGCAGAAGGACGTCAGCGTGTGCACAGAGCGCTTGTCGTACAGGCCGAAAATGGCGAATACGCCCCTCGAGTACTGCGAGCAGACTGAAACACAAACACACCAGAGAGAGAAAGAGAAAGTTACCTATAAGTTTAATTAAACAACATGCCTCAAGGGAAGAAATGCATTCATTTTGCCACTCTATAGCATTTACAAACAAAGTAAATTAGTGTAGCGTTTGCTTGTAGAATTCATTTAGAGACTCTTCAAATATTCATAAGAGGGCCTGAGAGAGTCTTTTACCCCAATGGGTAACTTACACAAACAAGTGTATAAATTTCATCATCACGTCTCATCATCACCCCTCTGTGAATTACGCCTTTGGATATCAAAGCAGTGTCTGTTCTCCCTTGACCAAACTACAAAACCACAGATGGATTTTTAACTGAATGTCATCTCTTTATATGAACTGAATTTGCTGGGGAAAAAAAAGAAGCAGACAGAACAGAACGTCTTTAACTGCTTACAAATAAACAAGACTTTCACTGAAATGCATCTTCTTCTTGCAACCGACAAAAACTATTCTGATAGAAAGCATGCTAACTTTGATGTTTTTCTTTCTTTCCTCCTTCCAAAGTCGTGGCGAAGATGAAGTCGACCCCAACGTCTCTGAAAACTACACACCAAAACAATCCTGCATTTCATCAAGGATATGCAGAGGCATACCGGGCGAATACCTCGGCGCTCGCTCTACGCTTGACAGTCTCTGTCACAATTATACTTCGCTGAATATAGAACCAGCTGAAGTGTCTTTTGTCTAGCCGTCTTGGTAATTCTCCAAACGACACTGATTGCCGCTCACGTGCATCTGAGGATAATTGTAGATTATTATCCGCATCTTATTGTGCTTTAAATACAGGCTCACTAATAATGCATGTGCCATGACGGTTATCTTAATGACGGCAGAGCTCATTTCTGAATTTCGCTGTGGGGGTGGTATTCAGGGTTAGCAAAGAAAACACACGTGCATGCACGAGGCAAAAAAAGGCAGCGCTTAAGACACCTGCATGGCCATTTTCCACCAACACAACCAACCATTGACATTCTCATCCCGCTCAAGTAGGACAGAACTGTCACACTAGAGGTTCTTATCCAGTCTAGTGGAGTGTGTGAGTGCTGCAGCTCTCAAGCCGCCTTTTCACGCTGCAGTCATTCAATTTCACCCGATTTCCACAGTCGATGTGCTTTCGTGTGATGCTGAATTGGTTCTCTTTACTCTGCTTGTCATTCCAGAGCCTTTATACGATTACCCAACATAAAACAATTACAAAAAAGAATTGTTGGCTTGCCCCCCCTTCCTCATCTCCCTTACACCTTTTTTCTATTAAATATCCTAGTCCTTTCATTTGCTAATATCAGGTTATTTGACTAATATGTGCTTATATTTATGCAAAGGATACAGCATTAACTGGAAAATCCAACCCATATCATCTGTGAGTGCAATTACACTACAGTGGAGATCACTTCAGTCCTTTATTACGCCGCCAGTGAGTTTAGAGACCCAGGCAGTCATGGGCACATCCATCCAATTCCCTGCCTTCCTCCATCTCATTATAGTTTTTCGGACACATCTTCTATCTTCTTTTATCTGCCGGGAGGGGGATGTATGGAGAAATCACAACCGTGAGTGCAGTCCCAGGGAAAGGAAAGCACTAGAGAGAAAGAGAGTGCTAAAGGGGACATGCCGGCTGCTTGTAGCAATCAAAGCAGCAATCACCTTAACAACACTCTCACCAGCCACCTTCTCCCAAAACGTCAGCTCAGCTATGCTCCAGGTTGCCTTGACCTTTTTAAAGAGGCCAAGATTCAGAATGGAACACAGCCCAAGGAAAGCTTCTATCTGACATTATCAAAAAAAAAAAAAAAGCCCCACATTTCCTGCTTGGGTTTCATGTTGACACGGAATACCAAAGTAATCAACGTGGCTTTTTGGTGCATGCTCTGGGGAATGCACTTAGGATTAGTCATTGATCATTTACACTGATCGATCCCCAGGTTGCTACTACATATCTGTGGGATTGACAGTTATCCGTTTGACGATTAGCCCTGAATCTGATTGGTGATGACCCCCCAAACAGTAACCAGGATCATTCCAATCAAATGAGCTAGCATGTCAGTGAGATTATCCTGTGCTTCACACAATCAATCTCATTCTCTTTGTACATGCATGTCCTGTTACAGCTAACGTGTGATTTGACCTTGATTCTGCTGAACAAGCCTCCTGTAGGATCCTAACCACTCTTCAAGTTGACAGATTCTGGGGAGTTGCATAGCACCAAAAAAACCTCCACAGCCATCCATAGTCGGGAGTCTTAATAGTGTGTAACCTGCCATGCTTTTTGGGAAGGAGAGACGCTGTTACTCTCTCCTCTGTCAATTAACCAATCACTGGTGGTTGGTACTGGTGGTATGTACTTTCCTCAAAGTGTCCAGCAGCCCTGTCATGCATCAGCAGGAGTTTGAAAAGGTTCTGTGGATGGCTTCATGTGCCTCAGAGGAAGTTTGAGCTAGACTTTAGACTCTTCAATTGGTAGTGATACGTGAGAACTAGAAAATAGGCAGAAAAACTGTAAAATATAAGCTGTATATGATGGATTCAAATATCTACTATCAGTTTGCATCAACTGCCTGCCATGATTTACTCAAGGGCCTTACACAGGTTTTTTATTATTATTATTATTATTATTATTATTATTATTATTATTATTATTATTGGTTTCTTCTTATAATACCAAAAATGAAAACTGATGCAGATTATTTTCCTGAGCCAAATGAATTTCTCTCACTACATGCACTGTCTGACATCCAGTCAAAGCTGTTGCTATGAAGCATGATGAGCAAAGCTAAAAGGTCCATCCAACCCAAAGAACATGTCCAAGAGTGTTAAGAGGATGTTCTGCTGACAGAAAGAGAGTCAGGTGCAAAACACGAGTTTATATTTCATCAGCCAAATGTTAATAAGGTAAGGTTTACTGATGTTCATTTGCATGCAAGCTCTTAGTAGCTCATGCGCGAAATTGCCAACCTTCGCAAGCACAAAGAGTTGTTAAAACCTCTATATTTAAAACTTCTTTTAGTAGAAAAGTGGAGATTTTTGTTTGCGTCCAGCCCTTTTTATATATATATATTATAAGATTATATATGACCCAATCAGAGTTTCTTGCTATCGGTTTCACGTCACTGCCCCTGCTTCCTTTCTGTGGTCACTTGGCTTGACAGTCTGGTGAACGTGAGGGAAATAAGTGAGGGCCGAGCAGCTCCCTGAGTCTGTGTTAACCATGAAATGCAGACCCTGTGAAACAGACCCTGCTTTCCACTTCACGCACCAGTGCCGCTGAAAACCTCGCTCACATGCGCCTGACTCCATTTCCCACATTGCCTCTGGGAGGCTTCCCCTCTCCACCGTGCCCCTCCTCTGAGAAACAATCTTAAAGATTATGATATAAAAACAGTCGTGGCAGTGCAGAGGACATACGGGGTGAAAGAATTGCTTAGTTTCATAAAGCTTCAATGGGAATAATAGAGGGAGCGAGCCTTCGGCTGACTGTTAATGTGTGATGGTGAGGTGAGGCTTTTCTTTGTTGTTGTGTCTCACAGCAAGGCTGCAGAGAGCTAAGAGCAACCCTGCCTTTTCGGGGAAATAAAACTAAACTACACTTATGGGATAGGATGTCTGTTGATAGATGTCTGCAGGTTTCTCTACAGCCCACAGCACACTGCACTATGTGAGGATTTTCTTAGCTGTAGCACTTTCACTGCCAGAGGTTTCAGGATAAGAAAAGTGTTTGGTGTCTTGGGTCTTTAAGTTACAGCAAAAGTGGCTGGTTCTCAATATGCAGGTGAATCCCAATTGTATAAACACGTCCAAAATGTTGGATATTAACGGCTGGATTTTATCACAGTTATTTTGCCAGAAGAAAAAAAAAGAATAAAGTATTATACTGTACTTTACTAGCAAGCTCAAGAGAGTTAGAGTTAGAAAGCATGAACATTCATGGTCTAAATAACTAAAATAATGGTCCAGCTTTTTAAAAACAGTGTATTTCTTCACTGTCATAAGAAGTGAGGTTTGTGGGTCGAGGAGAACGCCTAAAGGCTCATTTATACATCAACTTTCCACTTTAATATTAATATTCAACAACTTAAAAATATTCAGATGTGTACATGGGTTCCAGATTTTCAAAACCATGAATACAATCAAACACACACACGCTCACAGATTTCACACTGTAACTGATTTACGTTAATACTACGTGAATTGATCAGGCTCACTCTACATCATTCAAGTATAGTTCAGTATAAAAAATGACATCAGGTTTAGTTGAGAAACATGATATTTTTATGTAAACTACGTGTAATATTTTTTCCTCAAATCTGACTGACCTCATTTAGAGTAGTTATATAGTGTTAATACATAAAATTACTGTAATATTGCGATAATAATAACATATTGTCTAATATTAATGTAACTCAATTCCACTCCAAATGCATATTTGAGAATTCATGCATTATTTTCCACCAAATTCCTTGCTAATTTAGTCATGGCAGCTCTCCAGTGCAGCTACCAAGCAGGGAGGACAAATTCTGTCACATGCTTCATCCAGACACGTGAAGCCAGCCAACCGCATCTTTTCAAACTCATCCATCCTTCAGGGGGAGGTGTAACACACATTCGGATGAAAGTGCAATCCGCCCACTTCCACATGAATGAGCTCAGAAACGCTCATGATTGGCTAATGGAGAGATTATGCCACTCCTCCTTCCCTTCCTGAAAGGATGGTCAATTTTGCTTACGTTAGGTCTCGCAGCCATGGATGGAAGGTCTGATGGAAGGGTGAGAACCTTTCTATTGCGCCCAATCAATCCAATTTGAGAATGGGTTTGTGGACACACCTGCCAGATTAATCAGTTTATACTTCAGGCACACTGTCTTATCATCCAAGATTTTACGAATCACATGACTGTATTTTGGCTATATCACCTAACCCTCATTTCTAATAGATTCCTTCTGCCAGAGAACAGCTATAAAGCAGAGAACCGGTAAAATGCAGTGAGAATGAGACAAAGACAAATAAGAAGAAAGTCGGTAAATCTGCCACACATCACTCGTCTTTGGCTTAGTCAGACATTCAGTGTGACTAATTCCAGCACGCAAATGAATAAATGAACACTTTGTCAGTGGCATTTGGAAATTCTGTCATCACAGGCATTAATGGTGAGAGGGGAGGTGAGAAGAGTGTGTGTACAAGCAGGAGGGAGGATGAAAGAAACACGTCAATGAAGCATAATGAGAACACCTGTACACATCAGCTCTGCCATCGCCCTGCCGACCTCCACTCCTCCAGGTCTGGCTGTTAAATGTCACAATCACCTCAATCTCTTCCACACCACTGGCAGCGTTTTAAAAGACATTATGCAAAAAACATCTTTAATGCATGTGCAATCGGTGGGAGTGGGAGTGCAGCCAGCCTTGACAGTGCAGAACAAATAATCCAGGAGGCAAGAGAGAGGCAGTGATGAGATGGAGAGATGGACTGCCATATGGTGAAGTGATCCCTGTTACATGTTGCAGGCATTACCATGCTAAGCATAGACAGGTCACTAATTGAATTATATTCATTTGTCAGTGTTCTTTCAATGGGTGTGCTTCTCCAACAGTTATAGAACAATTCATAGATGGACCTCTACTTGGAGACTGCACTGCCCATAAATATCAGTGCTATCAGAAATGCCTGTAATCTATGCGACATTAGGTGTTTCCTAAATCGCATACTTATGCACTATTTTCTGGCATTTTGTAGTACAATAGTGTGAGTAGTGAGTACTTCACTTCAAGTACCCAGATGACAACTGAAATAATAAAGTGTGGAATGTTGGACACACTTCATGCGCACAACAGTCTCAGCATTGCTTACACATACACTAGATGGTAGAGTACTTAGTGCACAGTGTAAGTGCATAGCACATCATTTTGGGACACAGCTAGTGACTGAAAAAAGAAAAGCTACACTGTTTAGGATTAAAATGTGACTTTTAGCCAGTGTGTAGCCAGTTGCTCATTTATTCTGCAATAATTAGCAACACGATCCTGCAATTACATGGCAAAATACCCAAGAAATCATTTTCATCTTGATCCATTGAATCAGAGATAAGTTCAAAGCTGGTTACAAACTACAAGAAGAATAGCCTAATGATGGAACTACAACAACAAAGAGAGCTGAACTCTCTGAACAAACTGTCTTTGTTATCTTGAATGGTATGACGTTAATATTATATTAAAATCCATCCATCTGTCCGCTCATCTTTCTAGCTATTGTAGATGTAGTAAAAGTTAGCTGATGTTCACAAAAGTTCTAAAGAAATGGTACATTTCTAACAGAATTCCTGCATCAGTTGAACCAGCAAAATGCTTCTGAGGCTATAGACAGTGAGACCAGTGGTTATTCAGATTAGTTGATGAGAACTGTAAGAGTTGTTGACAAAACATGACATCCGTTCCACAGGGTTTCACAGTTCAGAGTGCACAGTAGAGCTTCTTGTCAGTACGTTTCCTCTCTTTGTGCAACAAGAACTCACAATGAAAAAACTGAGATTTCAGTAATAATACGCCCATCACTGTGTCTTGTGACTAGAAAGGACAAACCCTTCATTCTGATGATACAACAAAATGATCTTCACCACACCCAGCTGCCCCACCAGTCTCCACCAAACCCAGCTGCCCCACCAGTCTCCACCATACCCAGCTGCCCCACCAGACTCCAACACACCCAGATGCCCCACCAGTCTCCACCATACCCAGCTGCCCCACCCCCCCATGAGACTCCACCACACCCAGCTGCCCCACCAGACTCCACCACACCGAGCTGCACCACCTGACTCCACCACACCCAGCTGCACCACCTGATTCCAGCACACCCAGCTGCCCCACCAGCCTCACCTCACTCCACCACACCCAGCTGCCCACCAGATTCCAGCACACCCAGCTGCCCCACCAGCCTCACCTCACTCCACCACACCCAGCTGCCCACCAGATTCCAGCACACCCAGCTGCCCCACCAGCCTCACCTCACTCCACCACACCCAGCTGCCCACCAGATTCCAGCACACCCAGCTGCCACACCAGCCCCACCAGACTGCAGCACACCCAGCTGGCCCACCTGACTCCACTATATCCAGCTGCACCACCAGCCTCATGAGACTCCACCACACCCAGCTGCCTCACCAGACTCCACCACACCCAGCTGCCCCACCAGACTCCACAACACCTAGCTGCCTCACCAGACTCCACCACACCCAGCTGCCCCACCAGCCTCACCAGACTCCACCATACCCAGTTGCCCCACCAGACTTCACCACACCCAGCTGCCCCACCAGCCTCACCAGACTCCACAACACCCAGCTGCCCCACCCGCTCCACCAGACTCCACAACACCCAGCTGCCCCACCAGCCTAACCAGATTCCACCACACCCAGCTGCCTCACCAGCCCCACCAGACTCCACCACACCCAGCTGCCCCACCAGCTCCACCAGACTCCACTATACCCAGCTGCCCCACCAGACTCCACCACACCCAGCTGCCCCACCAGCCTCTCCAGACTCCACCATATCCAGCTGCCCCACAACACTCCCTCCACACACAGCTGCCCTGTTTTCTGTTTTAGAAAGAAACTCTTCATACGTAAAAAATGTAAGGATAGGTGTCTTATGTTATGCTGTAATAGCCTGTAATCATATGAAAAGCAATAAATGACAAGCAGTGCCATTTATCAGGAACATATCCACAACGTTCCTCAGAAATGAAGTCATTTACAAGAAAATGTATAATAAAGGTATTCATATTTTTAGTTTCATCTTAGCTTTTTTATTTCAACTTTGTCTAGTATTTTGTTCTTTGGCACAGATTTTAATGCCACATTAAAACATAGTGAATCACAGAGATTAATTAGCCTGTTCAGCTATCCATACAAGCTCTCATCCACTCATCTGCCTTCTTATTTCAGTAAACGTAAATGTGTGTGCTGTTCAGTGTCATCGCAGCCAATCCTGTGGAATAAGTGGATCATCAGCGCGTTGATGTTTGCCTTCGTAATCACATGATACATATTCATATTCTCGCTGAACGAGGACAAACAGAAGCGGAAGTGGCTGCATTTCCATTTCTCACTGAGTTCTTAAAAGGCACATCATTAAGCACACTACGCTGACTCGCCACTCTACCACCCCTTTCATCATTTCCTTTTTTTCCAAAAAAAAAAATCTTGACATTGTTTCCTCAGCTTATAACAAACACTCTTCTCTATGCTTCAACATCCCTAATGCTTTACCAAACGGCAGAATGACAGAGTGTGCCTTGCAGGGAAAAACTGGCCCATTTCTCTCTCTCTCTCTCTCATACCCACGCGGACAAAACATACACCCGTCACACATACCCTGTCTTTCATCCAGCCTTGCCCTCTATTTCTCTATTTTTCGCCTCCCTTTAGTAAAGCAAAACCTTTACTCTAATCTCTGCTCCAGTCTTAGCCTTGCTATCGCTGGGCTTTGTCTTTCCATCTCTCCTTTTTATTCACCGCGTGCCTTTTAGCCTCTTTCTTCACCATGCCATTTTTTACTCTCTATCGCTTTTCTATGTATTGTTCTTCTTTGACTTTTCAGTTTGGCTAGTTTCTTTGTATAACTTTCCTCTCCCTTCCGCTGCTCGCTCTATCTTAAGGCTTAAAGCTGAGTTGACACATACAGCGATTTTTATCGCTGCAAGTCGCCAGTCGCTGAACTATGAAGTCACCAGTAGCCATTCCTATTGCTGGTTGCCATAGTAATAATGTTTATCAGTGGATGGTGCCATTAGCATCCCACTTGACTACAAATCAGTCTTCTTGCCACTAAAAGTGAAACATTCTGAAGAAATATTTGTATTTGTATATTTGTATGGTGTTTGTATATAAAATTCACCATTGAATATAACCATCATACTGTAAGAGATGAAGGAGAAGCAGTGCATGCTTTCAGCCATGGATGACGAGTTGCTACTTACTTTTCTCGTCTTTCTCACATTGCTGGACACACCCACATCAAGTCGCTAAAATTGCTGTATTCACCAGAAATTGTCAGCACTCTAAAAAAGAATGATCTCTAGTCACTTTGTCACTGTGACTCACTGTGTGTGTGAACATAGCATAAGGATTCAGCCTAATGTCTGAGAAGATAAAACCACCTTCACAAGCTCCCCATTACTGCGGGTGGCGCTATTAAGTTTTGTGGCAGTTCCCCAAACTACAATAAGAAGATTGCTGCTTGGCAAAGTCCTTTGTCTTGGGATTAATCGACTTTGTAACCAGTCACAGTCGTGTAGTGTGTTTGTCCACAGTCCTGATTAGATTAACCCAAGTTGTGTTTTAAAAATCCACTGTAATCAGCTAAAGCTAGCAGAATCGGATTATTTGTGTTTGATGTCATTTGCGTTCAGCTGGGAAACAGCTTAAACTTGTGGTTAGTAACTTGGTTTAACATTTATACACTAGATGGTAGAATACATAGCGCATACTGTGAGTTAAGTGCATAATGTTTGGTACGCCATTTGGAACACAGCTTTGGTTCTCATCAGAGTGAAAGACGGGAGGTATATAGAAATATGAGAAGAGATTTGTATGATGTAGATAAAAAATGGTCTTAAAAAAATTTTGATTAGCACACGTCAAGACTGAGGAAAGAGGAACAATTTCCCGACCACACGAAGGAGGAATAATTCATCATTTCAAAACTGATGTCTGTTCTGTGTCGCTGGAACTGTCTGAAACAGCATGGAGACAATCAGCAGCATATGTGGTAGTCCAAATAACACAAACCATGACAGGTAGTGTTAACAAAAACCCCAGGACAAAGCATGTCCCCAGAGAACAGAGTGCTGCTGGGCCAGGGAGAAGCAATTGTGTTACAAAACAGCTCAGTAGACGTGCTCACTGCGGTGTTATCACAGAACACGACGGACATGTGAACCGGAATGAGAGGACGGCTCTCCTGATGGCCTGCTCGGAGCACCTTGGGGAGATCTGATTAATTCCACCCACACTTAAATTAAATCTAAAATGAGGGCAGAGGAAGCTGGTCTGTGCTGCACTGTGACACACACACACACACACATTCTGAAAACTGAAGGCTCCTATGTCTGAGGATGATGGGGTTTTGCAGCATAAGCTGTCAGATGTAGTCAAGCTCATAGATGCAAGCCCTCACAACACACACACATCATTCCTGAAGCACTGCAGAGGAACGAAATATCAGGGGAAGAAAAACGCATTTGTAAAGAGAATATCATATACATTTGTTAAGCTATTACAAAAACACACCTAAAGCATGCTTGCTGGGAGAAATCATTGAAGACTGCCTTTATGAGTACATTTCAGCATCCATCTGAAAATAGATCTGAAAAAATTAGATATCTGATCTTATTATTTTTCCCTTCTGGCAACAAAAATTCTTTCAAACATAGATATTTGTTAATTGAAACTATTGGCACTTGCCTTGTATGTATGCATACTATAAAATATAATCTAAAATAATGATTTCAGGTGGTCTACTAGACCTGCAGTGGAAATGTCCTTGGGAAAAATGAAAGAAGCTAGTTATTTTTACTCTCTATTTTCACACCAATCATTTTTGGCAGAGAAACAACTCAAGGTAAAACATGGTTTTTGTTTTTGTTTTGTAACGGCAAACATGAATTTTTCGTTTTAGCATTTAGTATTTCGAGGCAGGTTTAAATCCTTCTTGGGATATAAATCTGAAAAACAAGGACATTTAATGACTCAACTTCTGCTGCAAATCCTGCAATCATGTTTCACAAATGTCCTATGAACCAGCTCATATTGAAAAACAAAGCACATCTGGCACCAGATGCCACAAAGTTATTGCACTTCCCAAAGAGCTGATGCTCAAGTCTCACACTTCTCACCTGCCTGCTGTAAATTTAAAAGAACTGCTGCTGTGATCATCAAAAATGTGCTGTGCTTATTTCACCATCTCCTATTCCCAATCTGCTCATACTGACCGTTCAATTCAACACATTTAATACTGCTTGTCTTTACTTCTCTACACCTGTACACTGAGGATTTATAGTCCCACTATCCGGCGAAGAGGATTGCCTTTTGAGTCTGGTTCCTCTAAAGCTTTCTTGATAGGTATTTCTTTGCCACTGTCTCCTCGAGCGTGTTCGCTATGAATCTGAATCGACAACCAGATTTCTATAAAGCTGCTGTGTGGCAATGTCCATTGTTAAAACTGCTATACTGATAAAACCGAACTGAATGAAATATTCACTCACATCAGCGTATCCAAAATATTAATTATAAAGAGAAACAAAGTGTCTACATCAGCAGCAGGGAAATTCCTGAATTATTTTCTAATCTAAATAAAAAGAAGATATATATACGGCATTACAGAAAAAATTATAATTCAAGTCTAATCAGGCTAGGAGCTACTTCAAACGCTCAAAAAATAATATAATCTTATCATTAAATTCACTTCCTCTTCATCTTTTGTTAACATCATTATCTTATAAGATAGTAACAGGTCTTGTCTCATCTGTCTTTATTCAGCAATACCAGCAGGTGGATTAATTTTGGTTTTGTGTCCCTAATTCACATAAATCCAGAGTTTTCTGTTTGATTTCACACTAATTACAGTCATGGTAATTAGCTCTGAATCCAAACAGCACAAGGCTGTGATATTTACAAAGCCAAAAAAACAACAGCAAAGAGGCGTAAAGCATTTTTGATGCAGGCTCTGAGCCAGGCTCCATCGCTCCGTTTATAAGCTCAGGCCCATTTCTGTCAAATTCTTTTTCCTTGTATGCTTCTGCTGCCTCATTTTTTATTTTATTTTTTTACTTCCCTGTTGTGTCTCTTTTCATTGGGGTTACTCTCTTTGGATATTTTCATGCATGTGTCCAACGTGTCCAACAGTCTGGCCACTTGGAGCTCTAGACAGTATTTTTTTGGGGTTCGGTCACAAATGTGTGTGTCTTTAAGAGAAGGCGGTATAGGCAACATGATGACGATGGCCAGCTTTAGCTGCAGTAAAAACTTCATGGTACGGTCTCTCACACTTCCTGTGTGGATCATTATGGGCCCATTCACAGCCTGCTGCTCTTCAAACCCATGTGATCACTCAGCACATTCACACAGCGTGATTAGTGCAGCATTTTTTTTTCCCCTTTTGTTTTTTTTTTTTTTTTCAATAGCCTGAGTAGATGCTGGCTCAAATGTTCATCATCATTCAGTTTACCCAACTCACACTAATAATCAACTGCCTTTGATTAGATAACTGATGGAGAAGTGATTTAGCATGAGCCGCGTTTCAGATGCTTCATCACTTCTGTGCACGTATAAATTGCTTTTCAGAGATAAATTAGAAGACGCCAGCGAAAGCTTGGCTCGATCCTGAAGATATAATAGTACTGCTTTTGAGCAATTCCTTTCATATTCCTGTTCCATCTCTTCAGTGCTAGTGCTAGCGATGGTGAAGGTTTACAGAACCACCTTTTTAAAGAAACCATTACGCAGTCGAACGTCATAGTCTAGTAACAAACATTTGATGAGGGTAAAGATTTAATAAAACTCTGCCGGTTCAAATCATGATCCAGCTCTCAAATATGATAATGATCTAGCGTACATTTATAACTACCCTATTCACTGTTTTTTCTGTTGTGAAAAGACCAACATGCCCTTTTGGGCTGCTGAAAAATTGGTTTGAGTTGATAAATGATTTAAAAGCTCTCAAAGATGGTGATGGGATTTTCCTGAAGCGAAATGGCTAGGTCAAGTCGATCAGGGTGTGTTATAAACCATAGTTGAAAGCAGGTCTGGAGCTTTTATTGAGCTTCAATATTTGAACCTCTGTCAATAATACAAGAATGTTCTGTCGGAGGCTGACCTGATTCACAGCCCCAAATTAAAAAAAAAAAAAGAAAAGAACCACAGTATGAGTCAACTCCGCTTGGACATGGAGATAAAAGAACAATGCTGCTGCTGCTGCTAAAGGTACAGTAGGAGAAAGCCCTCATAGCAAAGCAGAGCCATACAGTGATGCTGAGAAGGGGAGGATATAATTAATATCTGACAAGCAGAGACTGAATCGTTACATTCTATTGACTCCATTGATACCTCGTAGTAAATGAATTGTAACTCTATCTATCTATCTATCTATCTATCTATCTATCTGTCTGTCTGTCTGTCTGTCTGTCTGTCTGTCTGTCTATCTATGATACATTTTAGCATGCCAGCATGAATTAATAGCTGCCTCGCCTCTCATTCATTCCAACTTGCTAGACATGAGCTCTGCACATGCTAAGATATTTTTCTCCTCCCCACACTAGTGTACCTTTTATACCAGCAGCATCTCCTCATCCGAGCAGGTCTTCATACTCAATCAGCAGCAGCCTCAGCAGCAGCAGCACTGTACAGGACTAGTCCACCAATACTAAACCTACCTACAGCCCATTTCCATCAATATAACTGTTAAATCCATTCCAAGAGCTGTCTTGTCTGAAATGTTGTATTGTGTTGTGAGTGAGTAGAATACCATTGTTTAAGAATTCCCCCTCTTTTCAAATCCAGACAATGCCACAGCCATCCGTGGCCAGGAGTCCAAGGGAGCGTAATGGACCATGATGTCTGTGTGGGAAGGATGGCGTTACTCTCTCGCCTGTCAGTGCCACACTAATCGATTGTAGATGTCTGTGAGGACAGTTAGCACATTCACTGTAGTGTTCCTCTGAGCATGAGCAGCAGTTTGAATACATGCTTTTACAGATAAAGGAGATAAAGGAGAGCTAGCTGGTGAGTGGAAATTAGCAAGGGCCCCCCCCCCCCAAAAAAAAAAAAAAATCAATGAAAATTAAACTGCAGGGAGGAACCAAACAGACTGTGAGGAAACCGATTGTAAAATCTGAACCCAAGCAGTGCCAGGGAAATATTTGAGAATCATCTGAACCCAAGCAAACCTAAAGTAAATAGCAGGGTCCTGTGAAGGTTCACCAGCCACCTTAAACTCTACACAGGTATTAAAAGCACTGTTCTGGTACGGTGAAGGACCCCTGCTGATATCAGACATTTAAATCAATAACTCCTAATCCAAACACTGATCCAAAAGAACACAGACTACATACACATTCTGTCTGAGGTTGACGAGCTGGAACTGAAGCAGCCACAATACTGACGCTGACCCTTTTACCTCAGCCAGTGAATGTACATTATTGACAGAGTGTGGTCCTAATGAGCTGGGATGTGTTACACATGAGCGAGCGGGATGTGCTACACATATCCAGCTCTCCTGATCAAATGAAGATGTACTAAGAGGAGAGCTGTACGTTCCATAAATACAGCGGCCAGGCAAAATTTAGAGTTGCCTTAAATGTCAAGGACAGATGTAATCTCCTTGTGCCTTAATGAAGGGTAGGAAGAAAGCTCTCAGATCTTTTAAGGGCTTTTACAATCCCGCTGTGAATTACAAGATGGCCACTTTTAAAATGTGAAAAATGACACTTTTGTTCTCAAGATGTAAGCTGACAGAGTGAAATCACTAAAGACTGACATGGCTGGGGTTGTAGCAATCCCTTATCTATTATCGCCGTGTCTCTGAGTGAGCTCCGGCTCTGGCTCTGAACTCCCCTTTAGAAAACTTCTACAGGAACTAAACTGCTGTCACAGATCTGGGGTGATAATTATATGAACAGAAATTTGGCTTAAGGTGTATGGCTACATCACAGACGGGGCATTTTGTACATTATCAATAAACGAACGATGACATAGACTAACTCTTAGTAAGAGCTTTACCCTGAAATATAATAAAAATTTTGTTTAAAAAAAGGATTAAAAATGTATTCTAATTAAACAAAGGAAAATGTTTAGTAATGTTTAGATGTTTATATCATAGAAGGAGTCTGCGGTGTCTGAGCTTTATTAAAGTAGGGGTAATTCTGTACTTTGTGGTTCTTTGTGGAAAGTAATTTTGTCTTATAACTTACCTTTAAATGAGTAGGAATGAAAAAACAAGGCTGGTGAAGGAATGACTGTTTATAGCTGCTATAATGTAGTTAACTTAAGCTAGCTTGTATGGAAGGCACAGTGGCCTATCTCTAATAAACTGAAACATCGGCATTTGTCACAATAAAATTACAATAAAACACTCTAAAAATAATCAACTTCCGTGTGGTAACAATTATGTTTTGCCCTGTCACGTCATGTTTCCTTCCTTACTTGGCAATAAATGACTTTTTTGAAGTGCAGTGTGGTGACTCAGTGGATCAGAGACAGCCTTCAACGCTCTGCGCACGGATATGAAAAATAAATGTCAATGTACTGTACATGTTTGCGACAATAAGAGCTTTTGGCCTGCCTTCCTTTGTTTTTGTCGCACCGAAAAAGAAAAACAAGCTCGAAGGAAAAACAAGACGAAAGAAAACACCTTGATGAGCGACCGTATAATAATCAAACCAAACAGTACATTTGATTCATCAGTTCTCACCTCAGATCATGCAAATACTAAAACAGAATCTTTTTCCCTTGGGGATATGTGTGCACCGGTGTGTAAATAATTGCTTCTTTGTGAGTGAGTGTGTGTGTGTGTTTGTGTGTGTGTGAGCGCGTGTGCACACGTTTGTAAGAGTAGCTATCATGATTGATTTCCATGCACAGCGGCAGGTTTGGCCCATGGCTGAATAATTGGCTGTGTTTCCTCCTGCTGGTTGCTCCAGCTGGGAGAGAGAGAAGGCATCTCTCAGCATTGCACAATGCCACTCTTCTCAGCTCAGGGTTCCTCCTCAGTCAAAAAATGCAGCATTTACAAATATATATGTATGAAAAGACAGTAGCTGTTCAAATCTGTTACACGCAGACACATTTCTAAAGCTTTATTTCTGCACTGGCTAAGAAACACACCTTAGCAGCAGTACTGCGGCAGTGCATTTGTGATTATAAACTCGTGTAGGGAACTGACTGTTCTTGCAGAAAATCGAGGAATGACGCTGACATGACAAACCTCTGTGTCTCGTGGGGGCTAGAGTACAAGATTGTGTCTTTCTTTCAAGAAACGTTATGCGGTCATTTTACTGCCGAGATATAATTAAGACTCTTGAAAGGGGGTTTTGTTACCTGTTCCACGCATTCACATTTATTTCAGTAATGAAGATTGTAGGAATGAAGAATTTTGGCTAAATCAGACACAAGCTATCTGAGCCCAGCTTCCAAAAAGACTTATCTCACAGCACAAGCAAAGCTCTGAGATGACAGAGATAAGCTCGCTGAGAGAGTGGCACAAACACAAGAGCTGGAAAGATTCACAGCTTCGACTTAATGCATTGTTCTTCATTTAGAGTATTTCAAGTGTATGTCATATATACAGTACGTGTTTATTTTATGGTGTTTGCCTCACACTTCCAGGGGTTCGATTCCCACCTTCATTCTGTGTGTGTATAGAATCTGCATTCTGAAGGGGTTTCCTTCAGTTTCCTCCCCCAGTCCAATGATATTTGTTGTAGGCTGACTGGAATCTATAAATTGTGTGTAGTATGTGGAGGAGTGTGTGAGTGTGTGTGATTTTGCCTTGCGATAGGTTGGTATCCCATCCAATTTGTCCTCTGCCTTGTACTCCGAGTCCATTCAGGTTCCCCGTGACCTAGTGTAGGATAAGTTGTACAAAATCCCCCATGCACTAATTTATATGTTTAAAAGAGCAGTTCACACAAAATATTTGTGTCAGTTGCCACTCGCCATTATGATACTGCATTACTTCTAATTACCACTGTTTAGCTGAGTCAGTTAGGTTTCTGGGCAACAAATGTACATGGGACTGGGTATCACAATGGAGCTTTCCACTGTCTGCGGAAAAATATTGTTGACTGATCCTGAATCCAAAAAATATCATAGAGAAACAGCTCAAAAGATCTTGTATCTTTCATACATTGTGTAGTGAATCACAAATAAAGACAGATATCATATTGTAGAGGTGCCAACATTCATTCATCCATCCATCCATCCATTCATTCGTCTTCAGTAAGTGCTTTATCCTAGTCAGTGTCACTATAACTGCAGTGCACAAGACAATTATTTTCTTAACAGATCAGAGCCAAGATACAGTGAAAATAAAAAGCAGCAGGGCAAAAATCTGGTGTGAATAAAACTTGTTTAAGAGCAGATCTTCCAGTTTTTGTTGGGTTTTTTTTTTTAAGGTGAAGGAAAGACTGTGGTGACCAAAGACCCTACAATCTCTCCTTGTTGTCTTTAGTCTCACAAGACCAGGCTTATGAATTCATAGGTCAAAGTTCTCCTAATTTGCATACAGGAAAAAATTTGCAATATAAGAAGTAAATGCATTTTTCATATTCATACACCTTTCCCTTTTAAGCGAATCCATCAATCTGCATTTGCAGTAGGATGGAACACTGCTTTAGGTGAAATAGAAAATCAGAAAGGCATAGCTTTCAGGTGTCTCCTGCATTACCATAGCAACGGGTCAAAAATGGCGAATGCTTCGGTGACAGTGGAGATTGTGGTGCCTCTGTATACTGTCAGAAATGAGAGGAAACACTTCTGTAGCACAGAGAAGCTGCAGTAAAACCTAGCAATTCCACCAACGTCATCTCACCACACCGTGCCTGTGTCCAACAGGATGGTATGTGGTGGCCCTTCACACGGAGCGCTCCAGTGAGTCAGAGCCTCTATAAATCTCTATCAGAGCCAGATAGCGAGCTTGTGACCTCATTACGGACTATAACGAGCATTATCGACACTGCTTGGTCCTGGAATTTATGTCTCTCTGTTCACACAGGCACCCTCGACAACACCAGGGCTTTACACAGGGCAGAGAGTACAACAGCCTTTACTGGAGCTTTGTGGAGTTATTGCAACTCCCTGAACTCAACACACACACACACACACACACACACATACATACACAAAACAGCAACAGGGATGCATCCATCCCTGTCCAAACTCATTTGGTTTTGTTAAACCTGATTGAACAAAACTCTACCAAATGGCTCTTTCCTCCATCGAAATTGAGCGAGCAAGTCTAAAAATAAACCTTGATCACACATCACACGCAGCCTGATGACGTTCAGAATCAGAATAAGAAGGAGGACAAAATTTTGCACACCACTTTTTCATCAACCTTAGACTGAAGCTTTGGAGATGGCACAGCTAAGGTAGTTATTACAAGACACACACACACACACATCAGTGAAGATACTAAGCATGACGTATGACTAATGCTGTTCAGGTATAAAAACCTGTGTCTGATCGCCTCAGGCACAAAAGCCCAGAAGTATGACCTAGCCATCCCATTAGAATGCCACTTCCTCTACCAGCCTGGATAAATGACCTTATCGCCACGGTAACAGTATACACTGTTCAGGCCTCAACGGAGAGATTTTTGTATCCTCTGTAAATGCCAAACATGCGTGTAAACCCGAACACAGACACAGATACACACTCGTATTATAGCCATCCAAACAGTACGAGCCATGGATGTCCATTACCTAGACAATTTATATTAGGGTTTAAAATATTTCATTATTCATCTACTTTATTAGCTATTATATTGGCTTAAATTTGTGATCAGTATTCAGCTCTCAAACATGCAGTAAAAAACAGCTAAAATCTCGAATGACATAATCTTATGAGAAACACTTCAAAATGTTGTCATGTTATCTTATGAGAATGAAGCCATCAAAATGTTAAGCAAGCCAACTATTATTTTAATTAAAATAAATTCAGCATGTGAACGTGGTGCTACATAAACATACAACATAAAGTTTAAACACAAAAAGCAACAACACAAAGCTAGGACAGAAGTTTGTCCTAGCCACATAAAGTGCAAAGTGTGCAACTAGGTGCAAACAAAACAAAGACAAGACAGTGCAAAAACAATAAGTACAAAAAGTCAACACTTAACGCGCCGAAAAAGAGATTCATTGACTGTACTGCTTATCCAAGCTATACTTGGGTCACAGGGAGCCCTGTGCCTATCTCAGGTATCAAGGCAGGATACACCCTGGATGGAATGCCAACCCATCACAGGGCACACGCACACAATCACACACACTACAGGCAATTTAGAGACACCAATCAGCCTAGAAGCATGTCTTTGGACTGTGGGAGGAAACCCACCAAGCACAGGGAGAACATGCAAACTCCACACACACAGTGAGCAGGAGTGAGACTCGAACCCAGGACCCTGGAGGGGTGAGGCAAACGTGCTAACCACTAAGACACTGTGCCACCTAGTGCAAATAAATGTAAAATGAAATGAAATAATAACTAATAACTAATAACATATGATTGTAATATATATAATATAAATATAGCAGCTTGACAACATGTGCAAAAAATACGTGATTTCTAACTTTGGCTACTTTTTCAGTCAGTTCCTGAGTTATTTCTGACTGTCAACAAACTTTTCTGACCATAACTGTAAAAATAAAACTGTCTCCTCTTCGCTCCAATGGACATGTTTTCTGTCACCATCTGACGTTATTTTTTTTATTTTTCCCTCAAACACTGCACGTACTGTTTACACAACACGCTATGTTTTTGTGACTGTACAAGCACGTGATATGAGGCACGCTGTCAGGTCAGGAGAAGGTGTGAGTCTGAGGACTACTCATGTGCAAGATAGAAAAAATAAAAAAAAGGCAGTTTAACATTCAAGAAAGAAAGAAAGAAAGAAAGAAAGAAAGAAAGAAAGAAAGAAAGAAAGAAAGAAAGAAAGAAAGAATCAGTAAGTCACTGTTCATTAATTAATGCAGACCAGAAGGATGCAGACCAGACCAGAAGGATGTCTAACATCAGTGTCAACACCTTAAATTATCACTGCTAATCTCATGTCATCTATAGAAGCTAATATAAAATAAATCAATAAAATTTTAGTATAATTATTATTATGAATTAAAAACAGCATCAACATTAAACTCATTAAAGCTTTTCATTTAAAATCTGCACTGCTACTTACATGTAACCCAAGTGCACATTAATATTCTATTTCTTTCATATAATTTCAATTCTGATTTTTAATTTCGTTTTCTTTAATTATTAGTTTATTAAATTATCATTTATTTATATGCACAGTCTAAGGAAGAGTGGGTCGAGTTTTCATTTCACTGCAAGTTGTATCCACCGTATAACTGTTTATGTGACAACTAAACTTTTGAATCTTAAGCTCTTGCACATCGATGTATTTTGCTCGAACCCTGCTGTGAATATTATCTCACAAGAACGTACACATCTGCACAGCATTCAGTGAGTTAAATTAGAGAAAAGCCATCACCTGGATCATGTACTTTCTGCACCACTTGGGCAAATGAGCTCTTGCCACACACAACCTTAAGGTGTGTATCAATATCGAGAAAGCCTCCATTGCTGTCGAGTTGGGAATAGAAGTAATTGAAGTAAACCAACACGCTTTTCATTTAAAATCCATTTGCCAAAATTCCCAGGAATGAACACGTGAAAAATGTTCAGAGAGTTTTGTTTTTTTTATTTTTTTATTTACGGAGCATGTTTTGCTGTTCGATGCCTCGAGTTAAATCACGACAAACTTGCACTCGGCAGGATATAAACCGAGAGAATTGAAACTGTCAGAACACATTTTACTGCTCAAATACTATTTGGATTTTCATAATAAAGAAGAAAAACATCCTCACTAGAATGCCTTATGCTTTAATGTTCGACTTTTGGTCTATTTTAGCACACATTTCCTTTTCATGTGACATAGGAAAATGGGGCATTACCAAGGATTTCATGCTAAATCAGGATCCATCAGCTAGGGGACTGCCCTCTGGATGCGTACCCAAAATATTTCAGCAGGTTGTACCGAGCGATCGGCATCTCAGCTTCTGAAGCAGATCCTCTGTTGCGAATTATCATTTGTACATTTGTGTACATTATTTAGATGAAGGCAGCTCAACAAGAAAACAACACGGGCTTTTTATTAACATGAACATACTATACCATATTTAATTTCCCCTTTGCTGTTATAGTAACCTCCACTCTTCTGGAAAGACCTTCCACTAGATTTAGGAGCATTGCTGTGGAGATTTGTGTTCATTCAGCTACAAGAGCATTAGTGATGTCATATTGGGTGAGGTAAAAAGGTCTGGGGTTCAGTCAGCATTCCAGCTCATCCCAAAGGTGTTTAGTGGAGTTGAGGTCAGAGCTCTGTGCAGGACACTCAACTTCTTACACTCCAGCCTTGGCAAACCATGCCTTTATGGAGTTTGCTTTGGGCACAGGAGCACTGTCATGCTGGTACAGGTCTGGGCCTCTTAGTTTCAGTAAAGAGAAATTATAAAGCTGCAGCATACAAAGACATTCTATACAGCTGTGTGCTTCCAACTTTGCAGCACCAAACCGTGACGCTTTCACATGGGTGTGATGGTCAAGTGTCAAGTGTTTTTACCAAATCTGGTGTAGTGAGGGGATGACATGGCATATAAAAATGGAAGAAAAAAAAAACAGATGAAAGAAAATAAACTGTTTAAAGCTGATCGGACGAAGACGCATGCATTTAATCTTCACTCCAATTTAAAAACAGCTGTCTCATCTGCTCACGGTCCATGGCACTACTCCAAAGAGGTAATGCGAAATTTCACTGTGAACCCACCATTTTTAGACCGATGTTTATTGTTATAGCTATGAAAAAGTCAAAAAGTCAAAGAAGCTTTATTGTCACTTCAAGCATATATAGCAGATGCAGTACACAGTGAAGTGAAACAACGTTCCTCCTAGACCAGAGGTGCTACACAGAACTCAGACAAAGTGCAGTGACGCAGACAAACGTAGAACTAAACACAGAGATAAAAAAAAATTAAACTATAATTTAAAAATTAAAATTAAACTAAAAAAAATAAACTATACTTAAACTATACTTAAGGTGCAATCTTTAAGACATACAACAGAAGTGCACAGGAAGACAAGACAAGACAAGACAAGACAAGACAAGACAAGACAAACAACATACAGGCCAACTTTGTGCAAAGACCAAGACAATGTTAGACAATGAAAGAACAGTGTATATAGTGATTGCAGTTATTAAAGTGTGTGTGTGTGTGTCTGACTATGTCCAGCACAGTCCAGTTCTTTTTTGTGCGTGTGTGTTATGTATGTGTGTGTGTCCGTGTCCAGCACAGTTCAGTTCTCCTTTGAGATCAGATCTTGGTTGTACGTGTGTGTGTGTGTGTGTGTGTGTGTGTGTGCGCGTGTGTCCGGCTAAACTCAGTTCTCTGTTGAGATATCTGATTGCCTGAGGGAAGAAACTTCGGTATTGGGAATGAGGGAATGCTTCGGTACCTCTTTCCGGATGGCAGAAGGGTGAAGAGTGTGTGTGAGGGGTGTGTGGGATCATCCACAATGCTGTTAGCTTTGCAGATGCAGCATGTGGAGTAAATGTCTGTGATAGAGGGAAGGGAGACTCCGATGATCTTCTCAGCTGTCCTCACTATACGCTGAAGGGTCTTGCGGTCTGAGACAGAGCAAATCCCAAACCAGGCAGTGATGCAGCTGCTCAGGATGCTCTCGATGGTCCCTCTCCCATCCTGTGGTCAGGATGGGAGGTGGAAGATGAGCCTTCCTCAGCCTTTGCAGGAAGTAGAGACGCCGCTGGGCTTTCCTGGTGATGGAGCTGGTGTTGAGTGACCAGGTGAGGTCCTCCGCCAGGTGAACACCAAGGAATTTGGTGCTCTTGATGATCTCCACGATGAACCCATCGATGTTCAGTGGAGAATGGTCACTCTTTGCTCTCCTGAAGTCAACAACCATCTCTTTAGTCTTGTCGACGTTCAGAGACAGGTTATTGACTTTACACCAGGCTGCTAGTTGTTGCACCTCCTCTCTATATACGCTGACTCGTCGTTTTTACTGATTAGACCCACCACGGTCGTGTCATCGGCAAACTTGATGATATGATTAGAGCTGTGCATTGCTGCACAGTCGTGAGTGAACAGCAGTGGACTGAGAACACAGCCCTGAGGAGCTCCAGTGTTCAGTGTGGTGGTGCTGGAGATGCTGTTTCCGATCCGGACTGACTGAGGTCTCGCAGTCAGGAAATCCAGGATCCAGTTGCAGAGGGAGGTGTTAATGCCTAGCAGACAGCTTCTCGATCAGGTGCTGAGGAATGATCGTATTGAATGCTGAACTGAAGTCAATAAACAGCATTCGTAGGTAAGTGTCTTTATTGTCCAGGTGTGTGAGGGCCAGATGGAGGGTTGTGCTGATGGCATTGTCTGTGCGATTTGGATGATACACAAACTGCATGGGGTCAAGTGAAGGTGGCAGTGGGTTTTTAACGAGCCTCTCGAAGCACTTCATGATGATGGGTGTGAGTGCAATGGGACGGTAGTCATTGAGACAAGACACTGGAGACTTCTTCGGCACGGGGATGATGGTGGTTGACTTTAGGCACGTTGGGACTAATCATTATGAACTAATCATTAATGTTTAAACATTAAAAAGCAACTCTTGTCACCTTTCTGATTAATCCAGACGTTTGCATACAAAGAACTGTATGTATCTAGAACCTAGACTCATATTTCAGTTGGATACATCAGCTCTAAATCACCAGAAACAGATCAGTTTGCTTATTGATCATTGCTATAAAACATATAGAAGCCCAACTTGCTTAGAAAATGTGAAAAGCTACAGATACTATGACAGATATTGTCTTCAAAATCCCCTCTACACTATAGAGAAAGAAAAATACTATTGTCAGAAAGAAAAAAAGAAAACTAAAACTCCACCTACGTTCAGGTTACGCTCATAAATCAACGCTCAACTGTTTCTCAAAACATCAGATGTCAGATTTTCTTGCGAACATACATGACTTCAGATTAAAAACAAACATGATGGACAGTCTTTCACTTCAGCTTGCTTTGGTAGAGCTCTTGAATTGTTGAAACTCATGGGTCAGAAGGTGTTGAATGCTATGAACGAATTTCATTAACAGCAGCTCTGACAGTATTTCCGACTAAAATACAAATAACAGTTTTATATTAATGTGCTTCTTTAATCCATTATCATGTCTACAGTACAAAATTAACAGCTAATTCCAAGGGGCTTGCATGACGCTTGCCACATAATCTAAGACTAATAGATAATAAATAAAAAATGTGTTTCTATTAAACAAAGAAAAAGCATAATGGATGATAGGGTGACGTTTTCTGTGAGGAAACTATTAACATTTAAAGAAGGAGCCTCTAGTGTTAGCACTTTGTAACAGCCAGGAAGGAAGGAAGGAAGGAAGGAAGGAAGGAAGGAAGGAAGGAAGGAAGGAAGGAAGGAAGGAAGAAAGAAAGAAAGAAAGAAAGAATAGTAATAACAAGTGAATGAATCAGTAATAACAAGTCAAGTCATTGTCCATTAGTTAAGACCGCCAGTGTGGTTTCAGAAGGATGTCCAGCATCTGTAGTAACTTTCAGTGTCATCACTACTAATCCCATGTCATATATTTTGCAGTATTTTTTATTCTGAATTAAATAAATCAATGTGTACTGCTTGTCCTTGCCATGATTATTATCTTTCTATATATTGTAAAAGATAACAACTTTTTTGGACCATCCACAACATTAACTGTAAATATAAACAGATCGATCTTTAACAAAAGAAAAAACAAAAACAAAACATTATGATTACTGACAATCATATAAAAAGGTATAAAACAAACCAGGACAATAAACCTAACCCTAGGAAAATAGCCTAGAAAACTTCTGGGGCTACATAACATTGATTATTTTCCTATAACAGCATGCCCCATGGCCCAATGTGTTTTATTGCCTTAGTTGTTGAAACAACAAGTAAAATCTGTTGAAGGCATGGTCATATAAGAGAAAGCCTGACCAGTTGTGCCCTCCACACTTACACTGGCTGTTGTACACACTGGGGTCATTTCTGATGGGCAGGAGGATGACGGTGAGTCACACAGGAAGCGTGCAGAAGAATGTAACCCACAGGTCAAGCAGACGAGTGCAAATGCCTATTAAAAGGCCTCTGACTGACAGATATAGACTGAGGGCAAAGAGGCAAGAGAGCTGAAGAAGAAGAAAGACTGTATCTTTACCCTGCCGTGCCCTGTGTGTCCTGTTAAACTGACAGCAACTGGCATGAAAGCTGAAAAGGTCTCATCTCTAGACTGCATAATGAAAGAGCTTGTCTATGTGTTTTCCTATAAGACTGTTATACAATATAATCAAATGCTTCCTGCTGCCATTCATCTCCATGTAAAAGTGTGATTAAGTTAGGTAAAAATGATCCAGGCATAAAACTTGCTTAGCTTGTCTCAAAGGTCTTCTAGAAGATTTGGTCACATAATAAGGAACTCACTCATCTTCAGTAAGAGCTTTGTATTCATCAGCTTTGCGGGGGATCCGAAGCCTTTTCCAGAAACACAGGGTAGGGAATACACTACCTGCTGCACCACCAGTATCACCCCCGGATCAGGGAACTATATTTATTTCCCTCTAAAATCATCATTTCCTAAACTCCGAGACTGAAAGAGTGTGACTTTGTACCCTGTAAGCATCATCTGGTATACTGTATATGCCTCATTTAACAAAACAACAGCTCGCCTTATGGGAAAGACTGAGAAAAAGAGACAGCAAAATGGAGACAAAGAGAACAAGAACAGGATCTGAAGCCAGGGAAAGAAAAAGAAACACATCCTAAAAAAACAGCTCTGTGAATTGCTACTGACCCCCATGTGTGCCAAGTCACTTGAGAGCATGTGTGTAGGTGTGTGTGTGTGTTTTCTACTGTCCCTGCTCCTCCCTGCTCACTCCATTCACATTGAAGAAGAGCCGGCCATGTAATTGGAAAGCATGCGTATGCGCATGGCCTGATGCTCTGCCTGCGGCCCATATAATTGAAAGTATGCCGTGTGTCATGTGACATAGAGGCTTCTTACAGCAGCTGTTCCCTAAACTCCACTGCAATGAGTGAGCACTGTAGAGCAGGAGACGCTATAGAGGCAGTAATCCACTTTTATGTTTAAATATCAGGCACTAGTAGTCAGCTGTGTAGTAGTGGAACTGCTGTTTCTACCGCCATTAATCCACAGAACCCTGAGTATTTTTCTCTTCTAATGCTGGAATTACTACAGCAATTCATTCTTGCCATATTTGGACTTTAGTGCATCGTAGACTACACTAAAATAAAATACTGTGGGGCATATATTATGCTGTATATATGCATCGTGTCCAAATTCACATCTGTTATGTTTTGTAATAAAAGAGGTGTTGTGCGTTCTCTTCGGCATATATATACACTTTAGGAAATGTTTGGACTTTTCTCTTAATCTCATAATCTCGTATCAAACCCAAGCATGATGCTTCCAGGAATTTGTGTTTCGAATACAGCTAAAATCTACAGAGTTCTTATGATCATTCAAGCAGCTTTTCTGAAATAGAAATTCGGACGTTTATCCTGTAATTTTATATTTATGAGAAAGCCAGAGGCAACAGTGGCAACGAAAAACTCGCTGAGACTAGATGAGGAAGGAACCTTGAGAGGAACCGAAGCGAAGCCATCCTCATCTGGAAGACACCAGAGAGTGCGATTACAATCATTTCCTTTCCTTTCTCTCTCTATATATTACACTACGATCATCTGAAATAGCCGTGATCAACACATGCAAAAGACAGAAGCCCTATAATGAGTGGTTATGATAAAGGTCAAAACAACCAGCTTGCATTAAAATGAGATGTGCTCATTATGCATGGAACATCTGGGGTGATAACCATGCATACCCCATAATGACACGCCCATCTCTGTCATTTACATAGAGATTGCTTGTCCTGAGCAAATCAGTACTGCAGCCATTCTTTACATTAATTAAAAGATATACAGCACTGCGCCAACATTAGAGACCCTTTTGGGCCATCTGAAATCTACAGCACTTTTTCAGTACTTATTTATGCAGGTCTAACAATAACAATATCAATATTACAAATAACATATTTATAAATTCATACTGTTTTAACTGTTGGAGACTTTTGTGTGATTCATGAAGCCTCTTAATATCTTATCTTACCTGAATATTACTACACTGTTCTGTAGTGTTAGTGACTGACACCATTAAATCTTGGAATAACGAGCAATATGAAAACAAATAAGGATAATGAAATAAACTGTAACATGAAAGAACTGCAATTAAATGCAATGCATTTTGTCTGATTTAGATCAAATCCCCAGGGAAATGCAGAATTGTTCTTCAGACTCTATATATCACTTCCTTCAGAGGAGCATTGGATTTGATTCAGGTAGACCTCTGGCCCGAGCTAATAAAGGCTTCTGCTTATTGCTCTGAGGTTGGAGGTGAAGGATGGAGGATAAAGATGACATGACACTGGCAAAGGCCATAGAGCAGAACAAAATTCATGTAGCTAAATTACGCTGTTCAATTACACTAAATTACACTTTTCAAAAGCACAAGGTACAGAAGCCCTTTCAGTCATATGATGTCTGCATACGTGTGAAGAGTAGTAAAGACAGCGGGACACGGTTACTAAAATGCCTTACAGACGAGAGAGAGAGAATAAGAGAGGACTGAGAGATGGAGAGAGACAGAGAAAGACAGAGAGGGAAACAGACAGACAGAGGAGAATAAAACAGAGACACAGGCAGAGAGAGAGAGAGAGAGAGAGAGAGAGAGAGAGAGATCGCTTAGGAAAAAACAAGATTCATGAGAAAGTTCATAAATAACACAGCTACTATCTTCCAAAATGACAGCTGGGTGATGAAATTGGGGGTCAACTTGGTGAATTTAAAAGCAGCAGGCAGACCGAAGAACTGCACAGAAAATACAGTTGGAAGTGTAAGCGATGACACAGCAGTAAAACCTTGTCCTCAGCTACACACATTTACGATACACAGCGCTACATCAGAGAAAATGAGATGCTGGTGTAAAGAGTGAAACAAAGCAGAGGTCAAAAGGTTAATCCAGTCTGGCACTAATAATGACTAATAATGAGATGGAGCAGTCGATCGATGCGTCGCTATGTAACATAGAGACCGTCATGAAGTGCTGCGAAATGTAAAACTTGTAAATGCTGTAAAACTACTCCGTGGTTTACTGTAAAAGAAACTTTTATGAGCTGTTAACATGAATTATTTAGAACTGTTATAGGAAGTGTGTAAAATATCTAATTTACAGTTTTCCACTTACTCCAGATGTAGTTAATCAGCTAAGATATACTTTATGACTAACACAGGCCTCTTTAGATTTGCACTAAAGCTACAGCACTATGCACTTCTACTATTACAATACAACCATTATCTACATTAAGTGCAAAGTCTTGTAATGAAGTTAAAACTGAACACCAAATGCAATGCAATGTGTAAACTTGTTTTTTATGCCCTGTTCTTTTTAGCATGCCACTATATAAAGCTCTATTCAGACTGGAGTGTTTTTCCATGTCTGTGATTTAGGGTGATGAGTTCCTGTATCTTTTAGCTACTAGAAAATCACCTCTATGCACTCTTGACCCTTCTTTGTCCAGTTACTTTTGTTCTCTTAAACAGGGGGCACATACAGTAACGCCTATACCTCCAACCTGATTCGAAGAAGAAGCAGCCGTTATTTGTCACCTATACATTACAGAAATTCTTTTCTATAATATATATCCCAGTTTGTCAGGAAGCTAGGGTCAGAGCACAGGGTCAGCCATGACACAGCAGCCCTGGAGCAGAAAGGGTTAAGAGCTCAGCAGCTGGCGGTGGCAGCTGGGCATTGCTGGGGCTTGAAACCCAGCCTTCTAATCAGTAACCCACTTCAGTGAGCCTCCACTGCCCTTGGAGGTAAAGCACCCATAAATTAAAGCTAAAGTCTGCACTTTGAGCTCAAATCCATTATTTAATTTCAGCTTCTACAGTATATTCTTTGCTAGGCAGCTAAATTAACAGCAACTTTGTCAATGTCCAAATGTAAAATATTTTAGTCTGATGATTGTTATATCCTGTAACTCAGGGTTCCCCAACCTTTTTTGTACCATGGACCGGTTTCATACCGGACAACTTTTCCGTGGGTGGATGGGAGGGTATTTGTTGATTGATGGGGGAGCTCTGTAGTGACATTTGTTTTTGGGTCATTTTATCGTGGGTTAGCTTGTGGACTTACTGATTTATGGAAAAACAGCCCAGTTTTTCTTTACAGTTTTCTTTACAGCCCAGTACCAGTCCACAGCCCAGTGGTTGGGGACCCCTGCTGTAACCCATACCTTTCTCCCTGATACCAGTCTGATGCAATCACACTGTACAGATTGCAGTGATGCCTGGCTAAAGATCACTCCAAAAAAAAAAAGAATTATTGCATTTTTTATATTATGCAGTTCAAATCAACATCTCCAGTATCTCTCCGGTATCTCTTTTGTTTTCTTGCATCAAAACGCAATCAATAAAACCTCGGTGTGTAATACTGGGTTTAAAAAGCCCTCTGACTCACTCGATAGAGATTATGTGAATGCTTAATTTCACGCACTGCCTGCTAATATCAAATGTGAAGTAAATCAAAACGTGCTTAAAGCTCCCGCAGTGGAAAATGCAATTTTCTTGTATTCTCTGATCAGAGTTGTTCAGTGTCATGTACACAACATAAAATGCAGTGTAGACTCTTTAAAAACCAGTCCAATACTTAGTATAGGTCTCAAACCTATTTGGTCTTCAGTGCTGGATTGATATCAGATTTATACTCTCTGATCTAATCCATTACATGCTGTGATTTTTTTTTTAATAATATGACACATCATTTAGTTAACCCTAACCTTAGATCATCAGTGGCAGAACTGGCAGAAACCATCCATTTATTCAATTTCTTTTTCCACTCATTACTGTAGCTACATTTTCTTTGTTGATGTTTGTGAATGACGGTGGGTCTGAATCTGAATTCCTGATTTACTGCATATTAAGAAATCGAAATCCTGAACAAAAATTAAAACCCTCCTTCGTATAGCTTTAATCATATTAGGGTGTCAGGTGTGTCCTCCCAATGTAAAAAAGAAATTAGCAATATTAATTACTGGTCAAATAATTTGCTGCAGCAATGTTTCTTCTCTTCCGCTGAGAACAACTCATAATCTCACGTGGGTGAAAATTGGTCCTGATAAACGTTCCCCATGCGTAATGAGTCACTGGTGAGTTTTGAGTGAAATGGCGCGTGCAGCCATGACTCGCATGCACAATCCGGTCATTAATACACTTAGTCCTTGTTTGTTTAGTAATTGGTCTTGTAATATTCAAGACTTAATATTAGGACAAATCTGTTCCTTCTCACAACACGCTGGTAATTGTAAAATACGCTCGCAGTCAAAAGAATATTATAATAAAAATATAATATCACCTCAGAGGAAAGCACATAAATCTGTTAAGGAGTGCAAAATAGGATGCTCAGTAACACCTCCCCATAAAAAAAATGAGCGAAAATCATAGTGAGATTAATTAAATAGCATCAGATATCTGGGACATTAACATCAAAATGAGCCCTGAATGGTTTCCACAGCTCCAAAGGAAAGCTAAGCCTTATCTGGGACAAACAATTTTTTTTTAATAATAAATTTTAACTCAAAAAACTAAACACAAATCAGCAGAGCAAACTAAACAAACAAACAAACCAAAAAAAGGCAAGTGTAAACGCACGCCATGTGCATTGCGTTCGGAGCAATAATCTGTCTCACACTGTGACTGATATGAACCCTGAAAAAGAATTGTAAAATATGGACGACTCGGGTGTAAAGAAACAATCTCCGGTGATCTGACTCCTGTTATGCTGACAGCTGGCTGACTTCACACGGAGCCTTGCTAACCGGCTCATTCGCATTGCACATGAGAAATGAGATTTGCTCTCACTGTATACCGCTTTCCACATATAGACTCATCTGTAGTTCTGTACCTAAACCTCTCTCAGGATCATTTATTTTGTATAAACTGTTTTTTTCAGTTCATCATACGGCGTCCTTAGAATGTAGAAGCAATCATTTACAATAAGTGTGTACAGAGACTGTCAGGCCCCCCGGTGGTCCAGCGGCAGGATCCCGCACTCTCATTTCCGTGGCCCAGGTTCGATTCCCGGGCAGGGGGCTGGCCCAGCCACGGAAGAGTTAACTCTCGGTGCCGGTCCCAAGCCCGGATAAAAATGGGAGGGTTGCGACAGGAAAGGCATCCGGCGTAAAACCTGTGCCAAATCATGCGGCTCAAATGATCCGCCACAAAATAGCAGACTCTGCCATCGTGCGGGACAACTGCTAGGATAAAAAAATAAAAAATTGTACATTGAATAGCACAAGTATGTGAACAGAACTAAACTTTTAATCAGTCTGATTGATGTGATATGGTTTATTAATAGCAAATGTAATGTACCTAGCATAGTGTCATGTTTCTCATCAGCCACTGCGTACCAAATGATCGCACCACCCACATCACATGACTGCTTTGCACCTTATTCACATTAATTAGCACTAGTATATAGGTCACGTCTTGTACACCACTCACTGTCTAGCGTTTGTCTTCAGTTGGCAGTATCTTTGCGCCTGATTTACATATGTTGCTTTGCTATTCTGGTTTGGTTTTCTTGCACTTTGTTTTTTTTTGTTTGTGTTTCACCTACAGTAAACAAAGTCTGCAACTGCATCCGCCGCTTCAACAAATTCCTGCCGCATAGAAATGATTGAAAATCAGTTGAAAAGTCTTTACAGAGCTGCGCTAGCCTATGTCTATGTCACCTGGGTTATGCGATTATATAAAAGAAATTTAAATTTAGAAATCAAAAGTCAATAGATCTTTGTCAGTACTTAAAACCCAGGGTATGATTTTTGAACAGTATCATAGATAGAGAGCACAAGGGTAGTCATACTGAGAGCACAGAGCAGTATTAACAAGTGTGATCATTAAAAATGAGTGCCATGAACTGCATGAACACAAAGGTATTCATGAGTGAGGAGCAGTGAAGCGAGCATGCACAGAAACTGTCGAGTCTGAGAGCACTTCAGTTCTGTGCGGACTGAGCACTGAAACATGTATGCTTCCTTTCACCCTAGCACACAAGACTATAGGTTCTCTGAGGTACAATAGATTTGCAATTGATTTTTTATTGTATTAATATCTTAACCATTAAATAAATGGTGGATATAAAAAGTCTTAACATCCCTTATTAAAATGGTAGGTTATTATTGTGGTCCAGTGCTCTCATCGTCATGGCCAGGGTTTGATTCCTGGGCAGGGGAGGGGTTAACTCTCAATGCTGGTCCCAAGCCCAAAATAAAATGGGAGGGTTGTGTCAGGAAGGGCATCCGGTGTAAAACCAGTGCCAAATCAAATATGCCGTTTGGAGGATCTGCTGTTGTGACCCTGAACAGGGAGTAGCTGAAGGACAACAACCCAAATTCAAGTGAAACACAAATAGAAACATTTAGAAAAAAAAACAAAAAAAAACATTATGCTTGCAATATCCTGGCTGCATAAATGTGCACACTATTTTTATGCTCAGAGTGAACCAATCACATTCAGACTCATGTTCAGACTTGAAGTAATTTATAAGCAATGAAGTGATACAGCTGAAAATGAGGGAAAAAAATCACATTTTAGCTTAATAGCAACCCAAAACACAAATCCAAGTCAACAAATAAATGGCTTAAGATGAAGAAGGTCAATGTTTTAGAAAGGTCCAGTCAGAGGAGATCCTGTCACACTGTCTGATAGAGCGAGAGCATTTGTGCAAGGATGAGTAGAAGAAAATCGCCAAATCAAGGTGTGCTAATTTACAAAACGTGTTATCTGACATAAGTTAGCTTAACTATGAATATCCATGCTAAAGTACAATTGAGAGATTGAGGGGAAAATGTGTATAGGTAAGTTTTTTGTTTTTTATAGCTACATTTGATAGCTATAAAACATAGCTATTCTTCTTCTCTTTCTTCTTCTTCTTCTTCTTCTTATTATTATTATTATTATTATTATTTCCACACAGTAACCCAAATATTATGATTCTGTTACCAGCCCAGGAGTCTCTACTAATGCCAGAGACGCTTAATAACACACTTCATACTCCAATACAATTTGCATTAAAAGGCCTTTCTTCTTCATTATTCTGTTTCCTCACTCTGTAAAATTCTCATTTTCATTATAGATTTTTTTTTAAATTGCTCCAATTTCCAAAGGTAATTGAAATCCAGCTGGTCTGTCAAATATGATGTTTGAAACATGTTAAATTTGCTTTGTAGGATTTGATTTTGCATAGAATGTGCCTCTGGCTTTGTAAGTATCTTGTCACCTGCCACCTACCCTGAGCATCTAAATCCCCTGGCCTTCTTCCACAGATCGGCATCGGCCTGCTATGAAACTCTAATTTTTCCAAATTTAATTAGTCTGCATCAACCACACGTCAATCTCTGTCCAATTCCTCCCCCATCTTTCTCTCTCTCTCTCTCTCTCACTTTGCATTTCTTGGCAGCATTTCCTCGGCCTGTTTTCTCCCCATAAACATTTAAGAGACGTGGATGCACTTTGTGAAAAGCTTTATTGCAAGGTAAAGAAACAATCGGGCCATCCTAGTAAACTGCTTTTAATTGTACACAAGAGAAGAGGACGTTGAGGTCTGGAGGTCTGGAGTTTGATCTGTGCTGCTTTGGCTTCTGTATTTTCACATCCCACTGTGCCAGACCGCTCTGTTTGACTCACATAACATAGGCTTTATTTACACCATGGATATTTACAACATGTGATCTCTATCTAAATCTCTCCTGAGCTGATTCTGTCTCTAGTCATATATCGTTATCGTTATCATCCTCGTCATCATCAAAATTTAATCATATTTATATTTATATTTACATATCAGAGACTTTTTTCATCCTCAATTATTTCATTATAATTATCTGTAAAGTTAGGTAATTGGCTAGTGGTAGAATTCGATTTAGACCCAGCAGAGTTTGACCATTTTTTCCACTCGCTGCTTTCCAAACTGATTACAAACCATGGCAGCTGCTGTTATAGAAAATTAAACAACAACATCTAAGAACCAGTAAAATTTAAGAAATTCAACAGTGCTCTGGAATGAAGAGAAAATATTTATCTTTCAAAACACACAAGAGAACAGTTTTAAACAAAGCCTCGAGTCAAAAGCCTGTCTGGTGTAGTTAGCCACACTCTCCCTCAGCAAAGGCTTTTTATTCACCCTCACTCCCGTGTCGGCTTTTTCTGACATTCCGCATTCTCATTCTTCACCCAACGCTTTTCATCCTGCTTCAGGCCATCACTCAAACAGAAGCAGGTGATTGATACAGCAGAGAGGTTTTGCTACGTTGCTAAACACTAGGGTGGGTGGGACTCTTCTCTCCACAATTGCTTTAAGAGTCAAGGACATTGCAGATATACTACACCAACAATGTGGTTCCATAATCTCACATAAACCATTCGATTTCTACTTACATTGTTGTTCTTAGATACAGTACATGGCTAAAAATTATTCATACACCTAAGCTTTGCATCCATACGTGGGTCTTCACCACAAATATATTTATATAGGATATCTTTGTAGCATTGGATTTTGTCTTCACTGGAAATAAAAGGCCCAAATCTCTTCCAGCAAGACAATGCCCCTGTGCACAAACTGAGCTCCATGAAGATATAGTTTGCTGAGTTTGAAGTAGAAGAACTTGAATATCCTGCACCCGAAAGCCAACTGAACACCTTCGGGATGAACTGGAACATCGACTGTACCCTAGACTTTATCACCCAACATCAGTTCTTGTGGTTAAATGAGCACAAATCCCCACAGCCACACAGCAAAATCTAATGGAAAGCCTTCTCAAAAGTGTGGAGGTTATTATAACATGGCAGCTCAAGGGTTAAGGCGCTGATTTACAGCTTAGAAGATTGGGGATTGAAGCCTCAGCAGTGTCCATCTGCTGCTCTTGTGCCCTGGAGCAAAGCCCTTAACAATAGCTTCTTCCAAGCAGAAATATTTGATTTGATGTTAAAAAAAGCACACCAGGTGTCCACAAATTTTTGGCCATATTGTGCATTTTATTTTATTGACAACCTTAAAATAAGAGTCATTTTTAAAAAGATTAGAGGAACAGAAGAAGATGGCATGCATGTGATTTATGCTTACGAATTGTGATTGCCCTAAGGGCAAAGTCTCGGGCAGAATGATTACATTAACTTTAATCCTTTCCATATCATATATTGCCTGTCAAAAAGGAATAATATGTGCTGCCTGCAACTAACAAAACTACAGTAAAATATGATAAGTTTGCTTGTTCATATTCACAAATGTAACAAATTGCAAGTAAAAGAAATAGCATTTGAACTGATGTCAAATCTGACAAATATATAATCATGAACTTGAAATTAGCCAAATAACACTAATTATCAAAGATATATATATACCGTAGCTCAAAACTAAATCAACTCACTATCAATTTCAATATCTAGGATCACCACACACACACGCTTTCATACACTCATTCACAGTTTATCTGAGCGAGAGATGGAAGGAAACCAACGAACACAAAGAATAAAGAAACCCACACAGACACATGGAGAAGATGCACAGAAACTCCACACAAACACTAACTCAGGATCAGGAACGTACCCTGGAGCTGTGAGGCTGCTGTACTACCCACTGTGCCACCATGCTGCTAAAATTAAAAACTATATTATTTTATGCATAACAAGCACAAATTTATGTAAACCTTGGATAGGGCAAACACATTTGAAACAACTTCCCCAAAGTAACAGACACTCAGAATTGGACAAGGTACAAAATTAGTTCTAATCTTTATACATGACCTAACAGATGACTACCATGGGCTCTGATTCTAGATGAACTTTAAGGAGAAACATCAATATTTTGACCCTTAGTGCTGCCAAGAAGTAGCTCTGATTCCTAAAAATAAAATAGCGCTTGACATTTTATTTAATTCCACTCTTTTTTTTCCAGTCATAACCAATTCATAGCTGGCTGCTATTGGATAAATCACTGTATCCCTAGAAATATTACATAATGTCAAAAGGCAAAATGAAACGTTACAGAGACATCTTTTTATATCACTGCCGCTAAGTGGTGGAGGCATTATGTTTTCCGGGTTGTTCATGCACCCGTGTATCCTTCCAAGACCCTCCTTAGAGCATTCTCATTGGTAACTAGCAGATGAACTGTTCAAATTTTGGTAATGAGCCAAACAGGGTCAAGGTCACAGCAAGGTCAAATGTCTGAAAAAAATTTTCTTTATTAGTTTTTTCATAACAAGATGTTACTCAAACGTTCATATTCAAGATATCAGGGTCCATTTTTGGCAGGAGTGGCAACCCTGTTTATTGGTAACTATAGAAAGCACAAACTCACCAAATACAAACATGGACAAACATGCCATAAAAAGATTTTTCTGGTCAGTTTTAACTGGTCTAGACTGGTTTGATATAGTGTAAAAATCTAGGTTTTCCATTAAGGTCTGGTAAGGAATACGTATAGAATTATAAACTGGGTTTAGTCATAAATATCACTATTGAACTTCATTTAAATTACATGTCATTAGAAAACCAACATCTACAATTTGACTTTAACCCTTCCTGGAGTAGGGCTTTTTTTGTCATTACTATTTAACATCAACTTCACTGCAAAGGCATAGAAACTACCAGTCAAGAGAAGAGTACAATGCAAGGCTAATGCATGCTTCTTGCGTGAACCTGAAATCAGCCACCTAATCTTTTTTAAACTGCTGTGGCTGAACACTACACTCTTCTGTACTGCCCCGACTGTCAAGTGCTTTTCTGCTCCAGAGGAAACAAGAACAGCATTCTTAAAGCGCTGGAAACCAGGTCCAATCATGCTCAAATGGATGACTGGTGGTAACAGATTCAAATTTGGTTCCTAAAAGGGTATGTGTCTAAAAACTGTTTACAAAATCTGGTTGCTAAACGGACATTCTCAGTCAAGATGGTCGCATGTTCAGATGCCTACTAAAGATGGCTGCCCAAACTGAACCACCTTTTCATTCTTGTCTCTTTTTATGTGAATTTCTGCAGATGTAAAGGCCTTGACAATTCATACATATACACTCATCTAAAATTGCTATTCACCAGAAAATCCTGCAGTCTGTTTAATACAAGAGATATGGCTAAACAAAAACCAGAGCTAGGTTGGTCTGAGGATCACCATAATGCTCATCAGACAACACCATGGCTTCCGAGGATCACTGTACTGCTCATCAGACAACACCAGGGCTTCTGAGGATCACTGTACTGCTCATCAGACAACACCAGGGCTTCTGAGGATCAACATAACACTCATCAGACAACACCAGGGCTTCTGAGGATCACCATAACACTCATCAGACAATACCAGGGATTCTGAGGATCACCATAACACTCATCAGACAATATCAGAGCTTCTGAGGATCACCACAGCACTGATCAGACAACACCAGGGCTTCTGAGGATCACCGTAACACTCATCAGACAACATCAGGGCTTCTGAGGATCACCATAACACTCATCAGACAACACCAGGGCTTCTGAGGATCACCATAACACTCATCAGACAATATCAGAGCTTCTGAGGATCACCACAGCACTGATCAGACAACACCAGGGCTTCTGAGGATCACCGTAACACTCATCAGACAACATCAGGGCTTCTGAGGATCACCATAACACTCATCAGACAACACCAGGGCTTCTGAGGATCACCATAACACTCATCAGACAATATCAGAGCTTCTGAGGATCACCACAGCACTGATCAGACAATACCAGGGCTTCTGAGGATCACTGTAACACTCATCAGACAACATCAGGGCTTCTGAGGATCACCATAACACTCATCAGACAACACCAGGGCTTCTGAGGATCACCATAACACTCATCAGACAATATCAGAGCTTCTGAGGATCACCACAGCACTGATCAGACAATACCAGGGCTTCTGAGGATCACTGTAACACTCATCAGACAACATCAGGGCTTCTGAGGATCACCATAACACTCATTAGACAACATCAGGGCTTCTGAGGATCACCACAGCACTGATCAGACAATACCAGGGCTTCTGAGGATCACCATAATGCTCATCAGACAACACCAGGGCTTCTGAGAATCACCACAGCACTCATCAGACAACACCAGAGCTTCTGAGAATCATCACAGCACTCATCAGACAACACCAGGGCTTCTAAGGTCACAACAGAACTCATCGGACCACATCAGGGTTTCTGAGGATCACCATACAACACATCAGGCAACACCAGAGCTTCTGAGGATCACCATAATGCCCGTCAGACAAGACCAGGGCTTCTGAGGATCACTGTACTGCTCATCAGATAACACCTGGGCTTTTGAGGATCACCATACAACTCAACAGATAACACCAGGGCTTCTGGGGATCTCCACAGCACTGATCAGACAACACCAGGGCTTTTGAGGATCACCATACAACTCATCAGACAACACCAGGGCTTTTGAGGATCACCATACAACTCATCAGACAACACCAGGGCTTTTGAGGATCACCATACAACTCATCAGACAACACCAGGGCTTTTGAGGATCACCATACAACTCATCAGACAACACCAGGGCTTCTAAGAATCACCACAGCACTGATCAGACAACACCAGGGCTTCTGAGGATCACCATAACACTCATTAGACAACACCAGGGCTTCTGAGGATCACTGTACTGCTCATCAGATAACACCTGGGCTTTTGAGGATCACCATACAACTCATCAGATAACACCAGGGCTTCTGAGGATCACCATAACACTCATCAGACAACACCAGGGCTTCTAAGAATCACCACAGCACTTATCAGACAACACCAGGGCTTCTGAGGGTCACCATACAAATCATCAAACAACACCAGGGCTTCTAAAGATCACCACAGCACTCATCAGACAACACCAGGGCTTCTGAGGACCACCACAGCACTCATCAGACAACACCAGGGCTTCTGAGGACCACCACAGCACTCATCAGACAACACCAGGGCTTCTGAGGACCACCACAGCATTGATCAGACAACACCAGGGCTTCTGAGGACCACCATAACACTCATCAGACAACACCAGGCCTTCTGAGGATTATGATCTCCGTACCTCCTCATCGGGTAAAAGTGGTGGTACAGGGAAAGCAAACTGCTCTGAGCTTTGTAAACAAAAAGGCAAGCATAAACTGCATTTCTGAAAAAGCAGGACACAAGATTCATGGAACATTATTTTTAACAAGACTAACAAAACTGCTCAACCCTGATTAAGCTATCAAGACAGGATAAAGGACTCTGACAAGAACAAAGGTGGGAGTTTTACATTTACATACTGTTTATAATGCCTGGTGTACCTACACTCAATCTATTAGCAAACACAGTTCACCCTTCTCACTGTACTTGATACTGTATTCATATTTAAAAATGAGAAAATCTGCCAAAGCACAGGTGATGCCAAAGGAAGCTTGACAGGCAGCTCCTGTCTTTAGTGTCAATGTTCCTCCCTGCTTCCTGCCTGAAGTCTTTATGTGTAGCCCTTTGGTGATCCATCACTTCAGCAAGGTCTTGCTGATTTCTCAAGAGTGACAATAAGGATTTTGTGATGGTAGGCCTGGGAAGAGCCTCTCAAAGAGGTTCAGTGACGTTTTTGAGTGGACTAAACCTACGTGACCATGACAGAGGCAGCTGCTCAGACACACTTTATCAGTGGTGGCTCTTATCAGTGGTGATACCTTGCCTGTCCTAAAAATGGCATACGATGGAGTGCAGTGAATAAAATTAATAGAAAATATCTTGCACATGGTTCAAGGATTTATGGTGAGAAGTATGAAGGACATACACAGGCATTTAATCACTGGGAGAAATATAGGTTTTTTTTTTTTCAAAGATCACTGCACACTGGGGTTAAAGGAGAGAAAAAATAGACAGCTAACACAGAGGGCTCAAATAAAACCATGACTGTGAAGGGAATAATGGACAGTGAATTTTTATGTCTGTCTGCCTATGTGGAGATGAGTGTGTGAAAGAGGGAAAGGGGAATACTCTGTGGGACTCGTGACTTTTCCATCCACATTAATCTCTCATTAGAAAGAATCACTGTTCCACCACAATCGTTCCAACAACAAGCCCTTAGCAGAGCAAACCTCCACCTCCAGATCCTAGAGACTCGTCTGAGCCTTAGCTTTCTTAGGCAGAGATGATCTGTGCCTCTCCAAACTTCAGACTAGAACCCACAGAGACATAACCACTAGAGAGCCCTAATCAGGAGGAGAATCCCAACCACTTAAAGACTGCTCAGAGTCATGCCACAAGGGGCGAGAGAGGAAACGGTTCAGCAGAGTGTGAAAAACAGCACGAGACACATGCTCTGACTTGCGGATAAATTGAAATTGAAGGAAGCTCGCAAGCCAAGGCGTAGATGCATAAGAATAGATGTGTAAACATTCACGAAAGTGAACATCTTGTTCATGCATAGTGGATAAACAGGCAGTGAATATACCATTTCTCACTTGTATCTAAAAAGCTAGATAGGTATCTAGCTAATGTTAGGAAAACACTACAGAACAGTCATGACAGCTACCTTCCATATACAATCATTTAACATATGTGACATTTATAATCTAAGATTTTTGTTACCAGATGTCACAGAGAAAGTTTGAAATGCTTTTGGTTTATAGAAGGGATAAAAATCACGACCGCATTTCGTTTATCTTCACTTGACACAGTGTTGCTTAGACACCAAATTCTTCTACATCGCTAATGCTAACTCTGTCTAGATAACGGGAATGAAAATACAGTGCTGATGTCAATACAAACAATACTGATGTCACGTCTTGGCGTGACTAATTTATAATTCTGGTTCATGAGATGTCTGGCTTTCGTTCTTTTCTTTAACAACAGCACTATTGAATTCTCAGATCCGATTTGGTCAGATTTTCTGTGACAGCAGCTGTGACTGGACATCCAGGTGAAAGAGGTTCATCCAGGTTAAGAGTAGTGTGCTCATTTTTCTATGTTATCATTTCTATAGGATCGGCTTACACAAGGTCTCAAGAGATGCTTATTTATCATTTTTGGAAGGAACCTCCAGTGTTGCTGGTTTGTTCCTGACAGAGATGAAACTGTAACTTTCCCTATGGAAGAGTCTTCAGAGCAGAACAGTTTGTCTTCGAGAATTTGAAAAAGGGCCAAAAAAAAAATCCACTGTTGGGAGAATGAAAATTTATAGCTGCCGTAATGTACGTCATAACAGAAATAACTAACTACATAACTAACTTGCTTCATGGAGATTCCACACATAAATGTGCTTTTTAAACATATAGGATGTCAGTGGTTAATAAATACAATAATAGAATTGGTATAAAAGTGGTATAAAAGAAATAAAACACTTTAAGACATGCTGTTATTAGAAAATAATTCACTTCAGGGTTGGAACAGAAGCTCTGCTATGACTGAATATTTCCCATAACAGCAAACCCCCAAGTGTGTTATTGCTTACAAACAGTATAACAAGCTTAAATGCTGTTAAATAATTCATGATGTCATTATTAGCACGGCGCTGCAGAGAATCTACACAAGTCACACGTTTTTTTTGCGAAAACGGTACCGATGAATCAGTTAAGGTTAGTTTCCTTTCAATCAAATTCCCTGTTCCATTTCATTCCTCCCACACCACACATCTCCTCTTCGCTGTCGAACAGCATCGCATCACCGCTGACTCCTACTGCAGGCGGCTGCAGGATGGCACTGTCGAAGGAGGAATTACCATCGACTTATGCAAACACTATTCCTGCACAGTAATGAAAGTGTGAGAGGAAAGACAGGCCAGGAGAGATAGGGTGCTGCGCCGTAGAAGAAAGAGACTAACACTGTTCTCAGAGGGTTCCTATCTGCAGAAACAGTCGCCTAGAAGCCTCATGCAGTGAACGTCACTGCTTGGCTGCGGCGCTCGCTTCTGATTTTTGGTAACCAAATCACATGCAAGACAAGGGAGAGTGGCACTGCAGCACAGGGGATGTCATGGCTTCAAACACACATATATATATCATGTACACACATGTACACTGCAGTTCTGTTTTTCAGCGCATTGGACATGGGGAAAGAGAGTGTCTGTGTTTATGCATTTAGAAAAGAAATGAGACATGCCAATGCTTGTGAAAGAAAGAAAAAAAAATCACATACAGTATCTCACAAAAGTGAGTACACCCCTGACATTTTTGTAAATATTTTATTATATCTTTTCATGTGACAACACTGAAGAAATGACACTCTGCTACAATGTAAAGTAATGAGTGTACAGCCTGTATAACAGTGTAAATTTGCTGTCCCCTCAAAATAACTCAACACACAGCCATTAATGACTAAACCGTTGGCAACAAAAGTGACTACACCCCTAAATGGAAATGTCCAAATTGGGCCCAATTAGCCATTTACCCTCCCCGGTGTCATGTGACTCGTTAGTGTTACAAGGTCTCAGGTGTGAATGGGGAGCAAGTGTGTTAAATTTGGTGTTATCGCTCTCACACTCTCTCATACTGGTCACTGGAAGTTCAACATGGCAAAGAACTCTCTGAAGGAACTCTCAGAAGGATCTGAAAAAAAGAATTGTTGCTCTACATAAAGATGGCCTAGGCTATAAGAAGATTGCCAAGACCCTGAAACTGAGCTGCAGCACACTGGCCAAGACCATACAGTGGTTTTACAGGACAGGTTCCACTCAGAACAGGCCTCGCCATGGTCCACCAAAGAAGTTGAGTGCACGTGCTCAGCGTTATATCAGGAGGTTGTCTTTGGGAAATAAATGTATGAGTGCTGCCAGCATTGCTGCAGAGGTTGAAGGGGTGGGGGGTCAGTCTGTCAGTGCTCAGACCATACGCCGCACACTGCATCAAATTGGTCTGCATGGCTGTCGTCCCAGAAGGAAGCCTCTACTAAAGATGATGCACAAGAAAGCCCGCATACAGTTTGCTGAAGACAAGCAGACTAAGGACATGGATTACTGGAACCATGTCCTGTGGGCCGATGAGACCAAGATAACCTTATTTGGTTCAGATGATGTCAAGCGTGTGTGGCGGCAACCAGGTGAGGAGTACAAAGACAAGTGTGTCTTGCCTACAGTCAAGCATGGTGGTGGGAGTGTCATGGTCTGGGCCTGCATGAGTGCTGCCGGCACTGGGGAGCTACAGTTCATTGAGGGAACCATAAATGCCAACATGTACTGTGACATACTGAAGCAGATCATGATCCCATCCTTTCGGAGACTGGGCCGCAGGGCAGTATTTCAACATGATAACAACCCCAAACACACCTCCAACACACCAACCGCTGCCTTGCTAAAGAAGCTGAGGGTAAAGGTGATGGACTGGCCAAGCATGTCTCCAGACCTAAACCCTATTGAGCATCTGTGGGGCATCCTCAAATGGAAGGTGGGGGAGCGCAAGGTCTCTAACATCCACCAGCTCTGTGATGTCATCATGGAGAAGTGGAAGAGTGGCAACCTGTGAAGCTCTGGTGAACTCCATGCCCAAGAGGGTTAAGTCAGTGCTGGAAAATAATAATGGACACAAAATATTGACACTTTGGGCCCAATTTGGACATTACCACTTAAGGGTGTACTCACTTTTGTTGCCAACGGTTTAGTTGCATTAGTAGCATTAATGGCTGTGTGTTGAGTTATTTTGAGGGGACAGCAAATTTACACTGTTATACAGGCTGTACACTCATTACTTTACATTGTAGCAGAGTGTCATCTCTTCAGTTTTGTCACATGAAAAGATATAATAACATATTTACAAAAATGTGAGGGGTGTACTCAATTTTGTGAGATACTGTACACATACATATACACAATGTTCATTGCAATTATTTTGATTTATCTCGACATTTGTCTCCATTTGCCTACAAGACAATGAGAATGAATTAAAATGGTGTAACTTTCAAAATCTAGTCCAAAAACTGGCAAAATGACTAGTTCCCAGAACTGCATTCCTGGGAAAAGTGTCCTTAGGAAGGATCAGGATGATACAAGAACACAAGCAATATAAAGATTTGAGATATATTAAGGGTTTAGATATGCTAACTTGCCTTTAGGCTAGCTACTTTCAGTTATCATAAAGTTACTATAGGAGGTTATTGTCAGCAAGGAAACTTAGCCAATGCAATATCTAGATATCTAAAAAATTAACATTACAAACTGTTTATCAAATCACATTTTCACCTAATTTTTTCAGAATAGGATTTAGGATTTTTTGTTTTGATTTGTTTTAAAATTTCCAAATCCTACATACTAGCTACTATTGGTCGCTCCCACGGAATAACGGCTAACAGTCTGGAAAGCTAATGTGCTTCCTTCCGAAAGCCAAAATCCAGCGCCTTTTTCCAACATTATATAGCATCTAAAATTGCTTGAAGCAGAGAGCTATTTACTCTACACATTCTTGTATACATTCTGTCATAATGACAGACATTTGTCACTAGTAACTTGAGTGTTTTAATTCATTCCTTTTGATGAGTCTTCATAAGTCTCCAGAATTGAGGATTTTATCCGTTTTAACCACGCTAATTTTGGAAATGGATTTCAGATGGTAGCAAGCATTTTTACTAATCTCCATTTAGTCCAGCTGATTCACCAACCTTAATCAAAAGATGTATAGATGTAAAGATGTTTAAAAAAATAAAGAATTTTTGTTCCATGAATATAATTTGAACCTAGACACAAATATCACCTCTCTCTAAAGTGGAGCTCTTGAAACCACCCATTTGAAGAGCAGTTGAATTCCCCCATGCTGTGACTCCACTGCTCTCAGTGAGAGAGGAAAACGGCAGTGTGGTGATGCTATCAGACAAACTGATAGCACTGTAGTGCTGATACAACGGAATTACATAGAAAACAGCTCCAACCATGACCAAATCTGACAATTTCCCCATGAAGGTCAAAAGAACCCTGGCTACTAGTGTATTGCGGTCAAACGACTCTCAGTCATGCCTCAGTGCACATGCTCAGCGCTCTCTGCTTAATTTAGCCATTGATTGGATTGATTGAACAAAATAAGGGAGTATCAACGGGAGAAGAAATTGGGGGAAGAATTGGAGGAGCAGACTGCAGAAGGCGAGGGGATCATCGGAAACGAATAATCTGTCCTCTGCTCATCCCAGCATAGCAGCCAAGGCTCCCCGGTGAGGAATAAAAGCCCTTGCATGCAACAAACTGCAAGCAGATTCGTGCCCAGCAGTGGAAATGAGGAATGGGGAAAGGTGGAATGCTGAGGATGAACAATAATAATCCCAGCTCCTGGAATACACAAATACACACACACACACACACACATGGCAAACACGGCTGTTTCTTCACTGTGATTTACATAGGTCCCAAAATGGCGAGTAATTGACTGCACGGCTAATCTGCTTAACTGAAACTGATTGTTCATACACAGTAATGACACCAGCACTTATCAGGCTGTCGTGAATTACTGATAGCACACCATGTGCATTTAATCTCACAAGCGAATTAAACGGGCCACATAAATTTCCGACATATCTGTCATTATTGCCCAGAAGGATTCCTATCTTTATGAACAGACCCACGAACGACTGGAAGTCAGTGCGTGGGATATAAAAAGTATAAAGCCAGGGGCATAAGAACAACGGTGGGAAAGAAGTGACTCTGTATATTATCTTAATGCACAAATTGGTACTGACACGAGTATAGCAACGGATGGTAACAGGTTAGGTGGTATCAATCCCATCTTTTCATTCTGGATGTTATACAGATGTCATTACTGATGTCAAGGCCTTGACTGAAAATCTGAGCGCTTGTTTTGCTACATCATGAACGCTAATGTCTTCTGGTAATCTGTCTCAGAAACTGTTCCAGAGTCACTCTGCTCTATATATATATATATGACTTAAGACTTGACTTGTAAGACTCATAGAAAAAACTGCATGCATGAATTGTATACAAAGTGTATTTTTTGTGCAAATAAAATCAAAGGATTCAAACTTTGCCACTCTAGCCAACTTATTCTGGTAGCCTGAGATTGCTGTGGATTCCCTTTTCAGTGTTAAGTGACTTAAAGGCAATCCTGGTATACAGAAAGTCAACAAAATGGTGGCACCAAGACAAAGACAAATAACACAACTCAGAGGAGCCTTGACAATTGAATTCACTAGGACAATTTCCATTTTCCTGTGCAATTTTTGATTCCTAGGATCATCTTGGGACCTCCTGTCTACTCAAGGCTCTAAAATGAAACCCACCTTCCTTTCTTTTAAGACATTGTCCTATTACCATAGCCTTCACTATCTCTGAGCAGAATTTGTATGATTTTGTTGTATTACAATGAAGGAGGTAAGAACCGACAAGAACCTTGACAAGATGCACACATCTGTGCAAAATGGTGGACCTACAGTATGTGTGTTGGAGGGAATATAGGTGGCTTTTGCTAACTGCTTTCCTCAATTTCCCCAAAAGAGTTTATTTTCTGACCTTACAGAGGCTTCAAGAGGAAACACAAACCAACATTTATCATGCTTGGATGCTGCTGGTTTTATTCACAGTAAAGTATGCAAGACAGACCTTCTTTAGTATCTCTGCAGTACGTATTTACCAATATAAAGAAGCCTCGCTTTGATAAATTAATGTGTCTGTTATCCTGACACAAACAGACAAGTCCATTCCATGGATTTCACCTCTATTACACACCACAGCCAACATACAGAAAAGGCTTGTCACTGCGTTGAATTCTGAATTTGAACATTCCACTAGAGATGAAGGGAACAGAAAAAAGGCAAGCAAATCTCAGTGTGGCGCAGAAGAAGAAGAAGCACGAGCTGAGGCTGACGCGTGGGTCAGAGCAGACTGTGGATGGCTGACGTGATGGCTGCCCTTGCTCTGTGCTTACTTTACGCTAGTGTGCCTGATCCTGATGGGAAGTGACAAAAGCCTGAATGTTGCAGAGGATGGCGAGGGAGTCTTGCTGTGAACGCAGCACGAAAAAGGCCTTTGCTGGCCTAGCTTGCCCCCCGGGTGCGGTGCGGCTCTCTGAGCAATGCACCGTCCTCTCTTATCTAGAGTACCCATGTACGAGTCGCACCAGCTGACAAACCTTGTCAGACGTAGCTTGACATCTAAACTGAGGCAAGTAGCAAAACATGGATAAAACAAATACACACAATGCAAACGCAAACGTCTGTGTGAGCTTGCATCAGCTGAGAGAGAGAGCAGTGTCTTCTTTTAACTGGGGGATGGGTGCACACACGTGCACACACACGCACGCACACACACACACATAGACACACAAAGTAACGCCACTGTTTGTGAATGCACTTAGTCTGTATTTGTGTCAGTAAAGAGCCGGAGGACAGGGTTCCCAGAGAGACACAAGCACTGGCTGGACAAAAGCCAGGACGCGGCTCATCACAGTGTAGCATGTGTACTGTCACTACTGCTCTCAGGTAGCAACTCTGCCCCCAAACACCTCTCATTTATCAGCTCTATCATTCACACCAGTGTCCATTAACGAGTCTCAAGATTCTAGCAGCAGCTCAGTTCCAAGTAACCCCCAACCCTTTGACAAGACCTCCCCCCAGTGACACCTCTTCAGTTCTTCCCCTGGCTAATTATGCAGCCTGAATGGACACAGCTGTTAATATTTTTAAAGCAACACCGGCTCGGACTCACAGGCGTTGGTGACAGCGAAGCTGTTAGCTGTCTCAATGTTGTCCACATGGGGCACCAGGTTAAAGGGTGCCTCCGACGCATTGGGGCTCGTGTTGTGCAGAAATATGGCCAAGCGAAAGGCAGTGTACTCCTGATCTGTGTTTCTGATGAACAACCCGCCTGCAGGGATGAGACAGAGAGAGAAGGAGGAAGACGGAGAGAGAGAGAAACAGAGAGAACGATTATATTTTGTGCCAAATAAGAGGACCGTTATTTAATTATGGCTTGATGGACACCCAAAACGTGAGCTGACTGGAAAACAAAGGTCCAAAGAGGTCCACAATAAAAAGTGAAAATGGGGTGTGTACAATTGTGGATTTGCATGATTTCAAACTGACAACACAATTTTTTAAAAAGTTGAACACAGTATTTTATTAAATAAATGGCAGTGCAGTGGGACAAACTGAACTGAAAATGAATTCATTCTTTTTATTTATTTATTTATTTATTTATTTATTTATTTATTTATTTAGCAAGAGGGGAGGGTGTAAGAAACGTGACACAGAGCCTGATGCAGTACTGGAATACAATTAAGGAAGGCACTTTGGAGTGACAGAGGAATGCGCGCGCAACGGGACTGGCTGAAAACGCAAAAAAAAAACGCGTGCTGAATTCTAAACAAGGAATTTGCGCAATAAAAAAGGGACATGTGAGCAAAAAAAAGCCAGTAAAGTTGATTTTTGATTTGTTTTGTTTTTATTTGGCTGTTCTGGTGATGTGATATGATAGTCCTACCCGCTCTGTCCAAGCAGAGCATCCCAGTTAGTGGCGTTTAGGGCGCACTGCAGTGGCGCTCGCCGGATTACGTGACAGTGAACGGATGGCAGGATTCACACCGATCGATTAACATTAATAAATTGACTCTACTATTTAACGCACCTGCGCGCGCTCACAATTTATGAGTCTGGTCTTTCCTTTTAAAAATGTGCCCCCGAAAGTTGACACGCGCATTCAGCCGTGCACACACTTCTTTAATCACAGAGAAGATGAGGCATGAAGCAGTCTCTCCGGGAAACCTGAACGTAACTCACCGATTTGAACGCTGCTCGGAAAAGCCCCCATGGCGAGTCCGCGAACGCAGGAAAATATCAGTAAAAGCTGATGGCAAGAAATCCTCATTTTGTTCGGCTAAAACTATGGAGAGACGTGGAGCATGACGTCAGCCGGGTGAAAAAGGAACGGGAAACGGGACAGGCAGATATCAGCAATCCATCTCCATCTCCGCCGCTGCTGCTGCTGCTGCTGCTTTTCCCCCCGCAGTGGCGCGAACCCTGGTGCAGAAAGTCCGACCGCCAGCAGACGCTCCACATGCAAGACGAGGGGTGGGGGAGTGGGGACCTCGGCACACAGTGTTGCCAGATTGTGTGCTTTTACGCTCGTTCACACAAGTCGCCAGTCGCTGTACTATGAAGTCGCCTGCAGGCGTTCCTACACTACTGGTTACCATAGTAATAAGGGTTATCAGTGGGCGGCGCACCTAACAGTCCACTTTATAACATTTCTTTCTGCTAAAATGAAACATTCTGGAGGAAGATCTGGCGTTTGGCTATAAAATTCACCAGGGTATATATGCATATATATATATATATATATATATATATATATATATATATATACGAGATGAAGGAGAAGCAGTGTGTGTCCTTATCTCCCGTTGGAGTTAACCACATCCCAAGTCCCAAGTCGCTTCATATTTGCAGTAATTTAAACTTTTCTTTACTTTGTTGCATCACTGGACACGCCCACATTTAGTGGCCTATGGTCACTCCTGTCCCCAGAAGTCGGTAGCTCAAGTGAAGTCAAGTCCATCCATCCATCCATTCATCCATTGTCTATACCCGCTTATTCCTAATTAGGGTCACGGGGGTCTGCTGGAGCCTATCCCAGCGCACATAGGGCGAAAGGCAGGGGTTCACCCTGGACAGGTTGCCAGTCCATCGAAGTCAAGTCAAGAAGCTTTTTATTGTCATTTCAACCACATATAGCTGACACAGTACATAGTGAAATGAAACAACGTCTCACCAGGACCCTGGTGCTACATAAACAACATACAACATGTAATTACAAACAGAACCACGACACAGAGCTAGGCCAGAAGTTTGTCTTAGCTACATAAAGTGCAATGTGTGCAACCAGGTACAAACACTGCAAAGACAAGACAGTGCAAAAACAGGAAGTACAAAAAACAACACAAGACAGGACACATAGCGCCGAAGAAAAACATGTACAATTAAATGAAATGCAATGATGTGCAAACTTGAGAAACTGTAACAACCAGGTATCTAATAACAAATATGATTGTAACATATATAAAGCAGCACGACGATGTGGATTGTGGAAAAATGCAGTAGCAGCGGCTGAAGTTGTGCAAATAAGTAATGAACATTATTTTGTGAGTTTGTTCACAAAGGTGAGTGTGTGTATGTGTGTGTGTGTGAGAGAGAGAGAGAGTTTGGTACAGTTCACACTATAAATGTATGGTATAGCTTGGTCACTGTATGCTTGAACGTATTGTGGAGTCTGAAGGTTTGCACTGAAGGTTTTTTAGGTACTCGTTGCTAACAATACCAATATGGAGCATTTGTTTTAGATCTGTTTATGTAGGTTGCTTCTACAATGAACACCTTATGTATGCTGGGGATGTCCAATCTTATGAGCAATAAGGCCGCTGTGGATGCAGGTTTTCATTCCAGCCAAGCTACTGATTCCATCTACTGATTTTATTTTATCAATTCTGTTTATGGTGTGTAAACTCTATTCTTAATAGAGAGCACAAAGGCATGCAGAATGGTAGGAGTGACTGTGGTGATTAGACCCTGGTGAAAGGATGCCTGACTCAGTGCTCGCAGAACTGAATTGTGTTCTCACAAAGGAGAGTCTCTGTGCACTGAATCATCCTCATGCATACCATTGTGTGCGGCCAAATCACTGCATTTTGTGTTGATTTTTATTTCCCAAGCTTGTTGATACTACGCTGCTCACCTGAACAATCAGCAGCCCTTGTGCTCTTTATTGAAGATACAGATCAAATGCCATAATTATTTACTTGTATTGCAGAAAGTTGTTGTAGATCTTCCCAGTTTGCAGTCTGCGTTGCTTTGATTCGTATCATCAATCATGAAATATGTCCAGCTGTAATGTCATGTTGTCTGGTCATGCATTATACAGCAGTTAATTCCAGTCCATTAATTTCATTGGATGAACAACAGTGTTAGCGACATCATCATCAGCATATATGGCATAAAGGATACACTTTCATGAATGTTACTTAAAATATGCAAACTCATCAGATGAAGATGAGAAGGGAAATGGAAGCCAATTTCAGTTTGGCATCCGACCAATAATCAATATCCAATGCATCCCTGTTTTTTTAATCATACTGCTCTTTGAGTAGTCGTAGTTTAGTTTTGCATGTACATGTACAATTCCGAACTTGTTGTTTGTTTATTTATTTATTTATTTTAAATGGCTTGACGGAACACAGTCGCTCCAACCTGGCAACCCTGGACACTGTAGAGGGGAGAGTCTACCGGGAGCTGCACGCACACATGCGCCTTTTTCCACCGCCGTGCGTTTCTTTAGGCTGTTATCAGTGCTCTTTTCACACTGTAGAGAGGCTATCGGTCAAGTGAGCAATCGCCTCTAATTCTATGCTAATGGGCTGTGGTCCTCGTTCTCAGTACTACAATAGACAAAAGATAAGACGCATATTGCGCATCTGAACGGAGCTCGAGGATTGAAGTTGTAGTGTTGGCATGAACGATTCTGCAGCCTACGATATGCCGCAGAACCTTAACATGTGAGAGCAAAACGGAAAAAAAAGACTTTAAAAAGGGGAACAGAAATGCACGGCTGTATTGATGCAGCATTTGTTATGTTAATCTGTATGATTTTAATGCAGCTTACTCAGTAATGCATCCCAGACACGTCTTTCATTGCATTCCCAGTCTCTAAAAAAAGCTACTAAACTGTCTTTGTTCCTTAACAAGTGAGGCTTTTGCATCCTTTACATGAGAGGAGAAATGTCTTTCATTAGCCATACAGACCACAGCTTCAAATGTTGTCTTTAAGGTCCAGTTATGTACCTTATTACATATGTTCCAGGTCAAAAAATGATTACCATTGATGGTACCACCCTTTGGATGAGGAAAAGCACAGTTTGGTACCTTTATTTCTGAGAATGTATCATCAGTCTGTTTTAATTTGCTTCATCTTTGATTTGTACACAAGCACCGAGATGACATGGTTATAATTTGAGACCACGTAATAAGATTAGACCATGAGTTAAGTTTCCCAGTATCTATATTGTGGCCACAAAATACTTAACCTGTGGCAATAGTATTATAAAATGAATGAGATACAGAAATTGATTTAGACCACTGAGACCACAGGAATCTAAGTATGGCCATTCATTCGTTTATCTTTAGTAATTATTTTGTCCCGGTCAGGGCCATAGTGGATCTGGAGCCTACTGTATACTGGATACACTGAGCATAAGACAGGAATACATCCTGAATGGGATGCCAGTCCTTCACAAGGCATAATGCTTTCACATTTTTGTACATTCATTCACATGTAACCTGCACCAAAACTAGAGAATATACCAGCTCAGAACTGAACTGAGGAGCCTGGAGATATGATGCAGCAAACCTATCTGCTCTACCACTGTGATGTTCTAAGCATAGAGGACCTACTGGAGGAAATACCTACAGGAGTAAATAAAATTTTAACATTAATAGGTGTATAGCATTGTCCAACAAATTGTCCAGCAAGCATACTTTTTCATCCTTCATTCCGACCAAAAATGACATATGATTTTACAGGACATATTAAGTTGTGGACTTGAGTTATACAATTTGTGGCCATGATTTTGGTATCTCAAGGCCACAGTATAATAAGTGGTGACCATGCAATACATCACTTGTTCCCTTGAAATATTAACTGGCAGCTGTCGAAAAATAAATAAATAAATAAATACATTGTATATATAATTGTATAATATATGTAATTATATATTGACCTGCTGAGACATGGACTCCAATAGATCCCTGAAGGTGTGCTGTGTTATCTGACACCAAGATGTTAGCAGCAGAAGTCCTGTAAGTTGCAAGTTGGGGTCTCCATGGATCGGACTTGTTTGTCTAGCACATCCAACAGATGCTGGATAGGATTGAGATCTGAGGAGTTTGGAGGCCAAGTCAACACCTCAAACTCGTTGTTGTGCTCATCAAACCATTCTTGAACCATTTTAGCTTTGTGGCACGGTGCATTATCCTGCTGAAAGAGGACACAGCCATCAAGGAATACTGTTTCCATGAAAGGGTGTACATGGTCTGTAACAATGCTTAGGTAGGTGGTACGTGTCAAAGTAACATATACATGGATGGCAGGACCTAAGGTTTCCCAGTAGAACATTGCCCAAAGCATGACACTGCCTCTGCCGGCTTGCCTTCTTCCCATAGTGCATCCATGTGTTTCCCTGGGAAGTGACGCACAGGCACCCGGCCATCTACATGATGTAAAAGAAAATGTGATTCATCAGACCAGGTCACCTTCTTCCATTGTTCTGTGGTCCAGTTTTGATGCTCACGTGCCCATTGTTGGCACTTTCAGTAGTGCACAGGGGGTCAGCATGGGCACCCTGACTGGTCTGCGGCTATGCAGCCCCAAACACAACAAACTGTGATGCACTGTGTTTTCTGACACCTTTCTATCAGAACCAGCATTAACTTAGCACGTAAATTAAAATCTGATTAAAGTCTGTTGGATCGGATCACACGGGCCAGCCTTCGTTCCCCAAGTGCATCAATGAGCCTTGGCCACCCATGACCCTGTCGCCGGTTCACCACTGTTCATTCCTTGGACCACTTTTGATAGATACTGACCACTGCAGACCAGGAACAACCTCACAAGAGCTGCAGTTTTGGAGATGCTCTGATCCAGTCGTCTAGCCATCACAATTTGGCCCTTCGTCAAACTCGCTCAAACACTTACACTTGTCCATTTTTCCTGCTTCTAACACATAAACTTTGAGGACAAAATGTTCACTTGCTGTCTAATATATCCCACCCACTAACAGGTGCCATGATGAGGAGATCATCAGTGTTCTTCACTTCACCTGTCAGTGCTCATAATGTTATGACTGTTATGAATATATATATATAATATAATATAATGTTATGACTGTTATGAATATATATATATATTTATATATTTACTTTTAATGTAATTTAATTTAATTTTAATTTTAATTTAATAAAGCCATCTATATGGCTATATGGACAGACAGTATAGTGCCTTCGAGGTTACCAGAGTGGAGGCAGAAAGCCAAACAGCAGTCAAGATACCTAACTGTTTTCATAACATTGTTAGCCATGTCTCAACATCAGATATTTCTGTCAGAAAAAAAAGGACCACAAAAAAAATAATTTTTAGAAAAATAAACTCTAAGCAATGGTGTTAAACTATGGGAACCATAAGTGCTGAAGCTGATGACATTACCCTCTGACCTACTTTCGACTGCCTGATGTTTACAGCTATCGGGTGGAGAAGCCAAGCGTTTAAACCTAAGAAAAAACCTGAGGGCATACAGGTCATTAGATCTGTAGTTGTACTTCATGGCCATGTACAAAACATGCAATACACAGGAATTCCTAATGATCTTCAAATTGCCTGAAGCCAAAAAAAGTCTGTGAGTGGCTTGGTCCTTGGTGCTTAGGCCAGGTGTAAAATAAAACTGTACAAGCTTTGATTTTTTGCTATTTTGACAACTCACAACACAACATGATGACATTTTAACAGGATGAATGTAGGCTATACAAATACAGGATATATTAGAAATATATTGGAGACATTTTCTTTTGTTCACATCATATGCTCCATTTCTAGCATTCTGCTTATAAACTTTTTGCCTCCAGATGTTTGCACATCCACATGTCACATGACCCGAGAAAAAGGTTTATTTAATTTTTATTCATATGAATTGTGGCGCCTTGTTTACAGCTGTTGACATATTTTCTTTGTCAAAGAAAGATGTCTGGGGGCCAAAATGTGTACTGAAGACATATTAAAGGCTTTCGTGCTTTCACACTGCCTTAAAGCTTGATGTCTGGAACAGAAACATGGTTTTGGTATCATTTGAAAGTTTCTCTTATCACCAGGATATTAATAGTCCTTTAAATAGAGACATCCACCTTCAATTCCCTTATGCGACTGTGTTTTCATTCACCTACTTCTCGGTTTTACCCTTCACTCTGTGTCCCACTGTGACCAGGCAGCACTCATAGAGGAGGCATTGATTTTTGCTGTAGTCAATATGCAAACACCGTGGAGGAGGTTCACGGTTCACTCAGTGGATATTCATCAAACCAAATGCAGTTCACAGATGACTTTTATTTTCAAAACACAGCCTGAAGCGAGGTAAATGAAAAATGAGTTCTAAATGTCACTAAAGCTAATGTCGCCCCACACGCACGCACACACACACACACACACACACACACACACACACACACAAAATCAATTTCGTTTAGGTGTTTTTTGAGTAAATATTTGACAGCTTGTGGTCTATCCATCTTTCTGTCCGCCTGTCTGTATGCTTGTCTTTTGGTCAACTTGTCAGTCATCTGTCTGTCTGTCTTTCTGTCGTCCCGCTCTCTTACACCAAATGAGTTCTCATGTTATAGATTGTTTGTCAGATGTTTTAGCATTCTGTTATTTATTTTCATTATAAATGATAAAGATATACAACATGCTTATTTTTTCCCCCTTGTGCTTTGTGTTTGTCTTAATTGTCCTGTGCTCTTTATGAGTACTTAGTGGGAGATATTTTTGTTCAATCTAGTAGTAACTCACTTGTACCCGTGTCACACACTGTGTCACTTTTGAAATAAGGATGAACCAGCAACCAAATAATATCTGACCGGTGGTGTTTCTATGATGCTCTCTATGATATAAAGATTGACTATTTATCACAAGGGATTAAAGTGTGTGTTCTGGACATATGTGCAGAAAGGGATGAACTAAGCAAGCTAACAAAGCTAAATTAAATTACAGTTTCGAATATTGTGTGTAGGATTTATATTTTATTTTATTTTGTTGCGTTTGGAAAGAGATTTCTTATAGAAGCTAATAATCATGATGTGGTTTTGTCTTGTGTGTGAGACAAAATACCTAAGAACATTTCAAATCATGTGTAGTTTCATACCTAAGCAAGTTTAACAATACACATGAAATGTGTAGCTATAAAAGTAAAATCATACAACCGGTCTATGGGTAAATTGGTAAACAAGAAGTCTGAAATGTGATAAAATGGATATAAATTAATGCAAACAAACAAACAAACAAAAAAACGTACACATACGTCGTTGTGCAGCTGTTTAAAACAGTTCCTCCAGGATTTCACTAGTGTTTTTCTTTTTATTGTTGCAGCCAAAAATGTTTGATTTTGCTGCAGTTTTTCCCCCAAAAATTTGCGAAGCAACTTGTGCTTTCTTTTTTTTACTTGGATTGAAATTGCAAGCAGAGGATTCTTGACTGAGTGCGTGTGATGTGATGATGTCACACTGAGCTTCTTGGCCCAAATCTAATTTTGAGAAACTGTAAGCTCCTCTGAATATTGCAGAGTTTGCTTGATTTTGAGATAATTTCTGCAGCCACAAAAAAGCCACAAAATCCTGGAGGGATTGATAAAAGCAGGTGTGTGTGTGTGTGTGTGTGTGCTAAAACAAAAAAGGAAAAAAAGTTTATGATGCTGTCCATGGTGCTGAAAGCAGAACCCATCTGCCTCCATGGCTTCCTTATTTGCATAAATACTGCCAGGTTTGTGTCAAGAACAGACCACTGAAAGAGTAAGCAATTTAGCCAAATTAATTAATTTCACAACACCCAATGCAATAACATAACATCACAGTATTTCCTCTGCATTTGTTCTTCACATCGAACTTTTAATGCATCATGAAATGATGCATATTTCCAGTATTAATCTGAAACATGTTCTTCATTGATATCTGTCACTTAACTCAGTTAAACATACACTATATTGCCAAAAGTATTTGCTCACCCATCCAAATAATCAGAATCAGGTGTTCCAATCACTTCCATGGCCACAGGTGTATAAAATCAAGCACCTAGGCATGCAGACTGTTTTTACAAACATTTGTGAAAGAATGGGTCGCTCTCAGGAGCTCAGTGAATTCCAGCGTGGAACTGTGATAGGATGCCACCTGTGCAACAAATCCAGTCGTGAAATTTCCTCGCTCCTAAATATTCCACAGTCAACTGTCAGCTGTATTATAAGAATGTGGAAGTGTTTGGGAACGACAGCAACTCAGCCACGAAGTGGTAGGCCACGTAAACTGACGGAGCGGGGTCAGCGGATGCTGAGGTGCATAGTGCGAAGAGGTCACCAACTTTCTGCAGAGTCAATCGCTACAGACCTCCAAACTTCATGTGGCCTTCAGATTAGCTCAAGAACAGTGTGCAGAGAGCTTCATGGAATGGGTTTCCACGGCCGAGCAGCTGCATCCAAGCCATACATCACCAAGTGCAATGCAAAGCGTCGGATGCAGTGGTGTAAAGCACGCCGCCACTGGACTCTAGAGCAGTGGAGACGCGTTCTCTGGAGTGACGAATCGCGCTTCTCCATCTGGCAATCTGATGGACGAGTCTGGGTTTGGCTGTTGCCAGGAGAACGGTACTTGTCTGACTGCATTGTGCCAAGTGTAAAGTTTGGTGGAGGGGGGATTATGGTGTGGGGTTGTTTTTCAGGAGCTGGACTTGGCCCCTTAGTTCCAGTGAAAGGAACTCTGAATGCTTCAGCATACCAAGACATTTTGGACAATTCCATGCTCCCAACACCGTGGGAACAGTTTGGAGCTGGCCCCTTCCTCTTCCAACATGACTGTGCACCAGTGCACAAAGCAAGGTCCATAAAGACATGGATGACAGAGTCTGGTGTGGATGAACTTGACTGGCCTGCACAGAGTCCTGACCTCAACCTGATAGAACACCTTTGGGATGAATTAGAGCGGAGACTGAGAGCCAGGCCTTCTCGTCCAACATCAGTGTGTGACCTCACAAATGTGCTTCTGGAAGAATGGTCAAAAATTCCCATAAACACACTCCTAAACCTTGTGGACAGCCTTCCCAGAAGAGTTGAAGCTGTTATAGCTGCAAAGGGTGGACCGACGTCATATTGAACCCTATGGATTAGGAATGGGATGTCACTTAAGTTCATATGCGAGTCAAGGCAGGTGAGCGAATACTTTTGGCAATATAGTGTATATGTGACAATTAATATACTGTTCAAAAAACAAAAGCAAAAGTGCTCAACAAATTCAGCAAATGGCCTTGTTATTTGATTATATTTTATATTTGTTTATATTTGTTCTATAGCTATAAGAACACTAGCTCATTCATCAGTAGCTCCTGTTTGAACCTAATCTGATTGATTATTTGCTTGTTTCCCTTTTAAAAAATTATAAACACACACTCAGTGTATGAATCTTAATTCAAGTGGATTTCTGTGTTCCTCAGCACTAAGTATTTTTTAGCTGCTTATAATCTTTATATGGTTGTCACAACCCACAGTACCATAAACATAACTTGCCTAATTAGCACACTGAAACATCTGCATTGTGATCTTTGTTTAAGCCATTTATGATGTGCTGTGTCTGTGCAGATTTTTTTAACATCTTCATTTTACTGCTTTTCCGTCCATTCTGCTGCCTACTTTGATTGGGAGAGAAACAGAGCTCAGGCTTGTTTAGGAGGGATTTTTATCAACCTACAGCCTTATTACAGTAACTGTATATGTTACCAGTCCATTTTAACTGAAGAGTCAAGGAATGCTGAATATATGTGTGGGTTTTGAGTCTAAACACAAGGTCTAAATGCAAAAAAACTGGTCCAAGACAATATTTTTAATAATACATTTTGCACATCTGAAGTCATTACTTTATGCTACACTTCAGTCACATGGCTTGTTAAAATCCTCAGCAGCCTTGCAGCCTCTCCAGAGCCGTTGACATGGTGACTGATGTGTCAAAGAAAAATCACATAATATTTTACCTGAAGTCGAGTAGTCAAGACAATGAATTATAGTAAGTTTCATTTTTGAAAACCTATCAACTTGAGCTCAATATCAAAAACAATATCATTGTCATGGAGAAGAAATAAGTAAATAAGTTAAAGGGGCTATCATGTTTGAGTGTGATTTTATTTTATCAGTGTCCCATGTTAAAAAAATATGAAAACAAGATGCATTTCAACTTATGCTCATGCTCTGAAATGATCTCAGTTAAAATAATTTGAAGGTCATATTCATATGAAGATCATGATCTCTGTTAACGATGTGAAGATATCAGTGAAAAAGAATTATTCATATGGGGGAAAGCACATGGGGAAAATAAAGAAATAAAGCGCCTCTGAACATTTAGAAGTTTGTGAGATTTTGCATTAATTTCTACAAATAGCAAAATCTTGGAGGGACTGATTATAAATGTACATTCTTACTTTAAAAAATGTAAAAAATAAATAAATAAATAAATAAATAAATAAATAAATAAATAAATAAATAAATAAAATAAAATAAAATAATAATGAACACTTTGTTATTGGAGATTATCCAGTAACTCTGCTTGGCATAGGGCTACATCACACCCTCCAACAACAGATTTTTCTATAACAGCACACCTGGCATGTTTTATTCCTTATAAAACCTCCAGATGGCATGGACCTTCTTGCATTTTCTGCACATTGTATGTACTGTTTCGTTGATTTTGGTCAGAGATTTCTGGAGCAAATCCATTAAATAATAAAAAAAATATATAAACAAACCATAATTTCTCATATATTCCAGATATTTCTTAAGTGGTGGCAGTCATATAGAGTTATTGTTGAAAACCTTCATTGTTAAAGTAAAAAAAATGGACCTGCCATTTAGCATGATGCTTAAATCAATGATTTGAAAGATCTAATCTCACTCACTACTCGTACTGTAGAATTATGACTGGGTGAGCTATTGGAAAGATTGGAAAGTGTTGCCTGAATTCATTACTGATGTCAGTTTGTTGTAGGCATTTGTCACGTCATACTTAACTGAAGTTTCTACTGAGGAGTAGCAAGAGAAACTAGCGCAAACCGATAAGCTTTCTGCTCTACTATGACAACTGTGAGGCCAGTATGCATGTGTGTAAAAATAGGGCTGAAAAGAAGTGCTAATTGCCCTTGAATATACCCAGTTAAAACAATGAACAAGTTTACATGATACAATGTTTTAAAAGTAAGGCTCCTAAAGAGTGTGTGTACTCGACATATCCATTTTATAAGACAATTAGACAGATTGGATATACTAACTCCTTTGGGTTCCTGCAGCCATGTTTTACAGCACAACTAAGCAAGCCTGACTGAGAAAGTGAGTAGAATATGTGCAAAACATATTAGTTGCCATTTCTAACAAATCTTAGAACATATACATTCACCATATAATAACCGTTTTTGGGATATTACACCCAAGGATGATGATTTACTCCGAAACTGTCCAACTAACTTTGTTTTGGGAATTTTTTTCTAATAGTACACTGCCAGTGCAAAAGTTTCTGAAACCCTAGAGTTTTTGTTTTATTACAGTTTAATCAATATTATTGGCACAGATGAAACAAAATGATACAGAACAGCAATTACTTCAGGAAACCTAAATCTTTGTGGAACTTATTAAATGCTTGCTCTGAGATCCTAATGGGACTCTAAATGAGTGCTTTAATAAAGGCAGGCACTCTTAGACGATGAGGCCGTTAAGCCTATAGACAGAGTCCTGGACACTGCTAGTAATAAATAGAAAACATAAGTATCTGAGGTGCCTAACGATTTTGGCCCTTTTCTTTTCTAGATATATCCATTTTGTGGAATTTCTCAATTCAGTGAACACTGAACAATAACATCTTCTCCTTGTTTTTACCTTTTATTATTTAAAAAGGTTATTTAAACAAATTGATTAAGTGTAGGCTGTTCAAATATTTTCTTTCAGTGGACCTAAAAATCTTTAAGTATTTTATTTTATGTAACATTTCTAGCTTTGGTCATTTAAGATAGACAGACATACAGACAGATAGATAGATAGATAGATATACTTTATTGATCATATGAGGGAAATTCTTGTGTTACAGCAGCTTAGTCAGTAACAAGATACAACACGCACACACACAAAATCTAAAATCTAAAATGAAATATATTTATATATATATATATAAATAATATATATATATAATCTTAAACATAGAATACAATAAGTTTAACATAGTAGTGCACAGTTGTAAATTTAACTATATTTACAGCAGTATTTACATCACAGTACACACGTGCAAACTGGCAGTAGATAATGAATAAGAAGAACCTTGAGGATCTTCAATATAATGATGATAATGGTTGCAGCAGTGCAATCACACATTGGTGAGCAATGTTATAGCAAATGGTAGGAAGTAAGAAAGACCTGTAACATTCTCTGTGACAACAAATCTGAATGAGTCTTTTGGAGAATGGGCTCTGCTGACTCTTTAGTGTGTTGTAGAGTGGGTGAGATGGATTGTACATTATGGAGAGCAATTTGTTCAGTGACATCCTGTTCCTCACTGACTCAAACATCTCCAGTTTGTGTCCAATGATAGATCCAGCCTTGCAAATTAGCTTGTTAATCCTGCTGGCATCACCCCCAGCAGACCACAACATAGTAACTGGCACTCGCCACCACAGACTGGCAGAAGATCTCCAGCACCTTGTTGCAAACATAGATCTGAGCTTTCTCAGAAACAAGAGTCTGCTCATTCCCTTCTTATATACAGCATCAGTGTTGGTCCTGTCATTTTATTAGTGAGGTAGTTTGTTGTTGCAGATGTTCTAATCTCAGGGGATATACACTAATAGTAGGGAGCTAGTTTTGCTTCAGAATCTTGACCAGTGTGAGATAGCATTATCTGAGGATCCCACTATCATGCAGAAGAGGATGGGTACCCTTTTGAGGCTAGTTCCTCTGAGGGTTTCTTTCTCTTATCATCTGTTCTGTACGACTGAAAGCGATAACAGGAATGAACTTGATTTGTGGCTGTTCCACAACATGAAATGTAACTAGAAACATAGAAAGGGACGACATGTTATTTGTCATTAAAGAAAAACTAATATCATTGCTGTGGTACTACAAGAATTCAAACAAGAACTTCTTAATAAAACTAAAACTTATTAAGACTTAAAAATGAACTATAAAGTTAAACTAGGGACATACTGTTATTTAGAAAAAATAAAACATTTCAAAGTGGTAGCAGTAACTCTGCTTCATCATTGATCATTTTCTTATAACAGTACCACCCACTGTGCCTTACATATCACACCACTGTGGAAAAATAAGCCTTTTGTATTTGTACAACTTTGCATCGCTTGAAGCGACAATCCTCCAGGACACATTAAGACATTCATTTCATTCTCTAATTAAGGCATTTTGTTCCGTATGGCCAAATTAAATTTAAAAATCAGATGGCTGGGGAACCACAGCATGCCATGCTTAGACTCCTTATACTCTCTACAGGCTGTTCAGTCAGAGACTGAGAGACTGTCATTTTTTTTTTTTCTTTAAATCTCATATCCACTGGACCCATCTGTCTGTGCATGTCAAGTGTTTGTAGAGCAAAATAAGGCTGAGAGTCATTTAGTCAATTCCAACATGCACTTTAGCTTAGACAAAGTGAAGAAAATCACTTAATGCAGTTAAGTGGTGTCTAAGAGCTAGTCTTTTTATAGTGTGCATGGATACATTTTCTTAAACCATTACAGTTCAAGAGCATACCTGGTAATCTGTGTTAAGGCTCTGTGTGTGTAGCTTGTGATAGCCTAATGACAGCAATTGTTCAGAACAGTTTCCACTAAAGTGTCCATCACTGAACAGCTGAAAATCTCTTTTTGATATAAGAAAATCGAATGACGCTCATACCCCTTGTATCACACATGGAACTGCTTGACTTTATACAGTTATAGAGGTTCAATTATTTATAATCACACTATCTGGTGAAGATGGGCTCCCTTCTGAGTCTGGTTCCTCTCAAAGTTTCTTCCTCTTGTCGCCGCAGGGAGTTTTTCCTTGCCAGTGTCACCTCTGGTTTGCTCAGTAGGGATCATTTTACATCGGGATTTCTGTAAAGCCACTTTGTGTCAATGTCTTTGTTATAAGCGCTATACAAAGGAAAGTGAATTGAATAGACTTGACAACAGGAAATGAATGCAACAGGAAGTGAAATGTTTAATTTGAGTGGTGTAATTAAATGCATGTGTAATTAAATGGGTGTGTGTGTGTGTGTGTTGGGGAGGGGTGTGTGTGATATCACGGCAGCATTTCTTTCCCTTGGTCTGCTGAAACATTTTCTATCATTTCTGAAGCAAACTTCTTCTGGGATGTGTTCACTGAAGCAGACCGACAGAGCAGCAGTGAAACACATGACATTTTCCCAGGCAATTTTCCTTTATGTCCATCGCAATAGCCCTCCTCCCTCCTCCCCCACCCTCACCTGTCTCTGTTTAGGTTATTTCAAGAGGTGAGCTGACTCATAGGAGGCGAAGGGGAGTATTTTTAGATATCATTTACCCCCCACCTCTGCACTACACATTGAATGTACACACACACACACACCAGCTCCTTTCATTAGTCTGTACTAGCCATTAGGGCTAATAAGTTTATTGATGTGTATGAAAGAGCAGAAGTCATCTAAATACATAAAAGTTAATGGGGCACACGAGGACATATACAAAATAATAATAAAAGTTTTGCAATCTTTACTATGAGGTGAAAAGGAGCATAAAGAAAAAACATCCTTGTTTAGTATTCTGTATTTTCCACAATGTCCTAATTAGGGTGTTCATTACTGGTTCAGTGGTGCAGTAGGTAGCACTAGAGCCTCTCTTGTTTGATCCTGAGTTTCTGTCTGTGTGAAGCGTCACAGGTTCTCTCTAGGGCTTTTCACACTTGAAATATTTAACCTTGGGTTATTCTTTCACATTTCACACTGCTCACATTTTAACAATTAATCCTGGATATTTATAATCTGATGTTTCATACTATACCGTATCCTAACCCCATAGGTTAAGGTTCTTGTTTGCATGTTTGCAATGCCGGCAACCATGATTAGATAAATACAGCATACGATCACTTTAAATCACAGCTTGTCTCTCACTTTCACAACAGTGAGAGAAAAATGTCACCACATAAATCCTCCTTGGCTGTTTTAAGCCTCCTGAGATGCACAATGGCATGTAAACAAAGGCAAAAAGACCAAAAAAAAGAGAGGAAAACACAGAGGAGCAAATTATATGAATATTTAAAAAAAAAATCCTTTTAAGCACAGAGAGACTAAAAGCATGTGATATGAGGGACATGCTGTTTCTAATTAGGTGTCTGTTGCTATGCATCTAGCTGTAACATTCTGAACCCACAAATGCGGTGCTAACCTGCTTCTAAATTGTGAAATGTTTCTCTACCGAGATGTTAAAGGCTGGGTTTAGAAAAACCCTTCTGTATCTTTTAGGGTTTCTTCCCACCTGAATAAATAGCTTGTGATCTAGATTGAATTAGTTCTTCTTCTTCTTCTTCTTCTTCTTCTTCTTCATCATCATCATCATCATCATCATCATCTTTTTCTTCTTCATCATCATCATCATCATCATCATCATCTTCTTCTTCTTCTTCTTCTTCTTCCTCTTCTTCTTCTTATTATTATTATTATAAAGCTGAAATAAAAAGTGGTGTAAGGTGGATGTTCACATGTAAATGTGAATGTCCCAAAGAGACACATTGTTATTTCTGGTTATATTACAATGCTGAAATATTGGCAGTGAGATATGCTTGATTCACTTTGTAAAGCTCTGTATACTCACTCACTCATTATACACATGGTCCTCGTCCAAGTTTATGTTATTCTTATTAACTTGTGACCTGATTAGTCAAAAGTAAAAAAGAACTTTATGTCACTCAGCTTGTTTCTGGAAAAAAACAACAAAACACACCATTTTTACATAGGCTGGAGTGTATTATTTTTATATACCACAGCAATTTGCTAGTGATTACAATGTTTAATGAACATTTTAATGGATTTTAGTTAGATTTAATGTTGTGGAACATCTGAGAGACAAGTTATCACAATCCACTATCCTCACCAGCATCTATCTCTCTCTCTCTCTCTCTCTCTCTCTCTCTCTCTTTCTTTCTTTCTTTCTTTCACAAACTTTGTCCTGAAGTCATTCCCTTGCTGGGAACATTTACAAATAAATAAATATTAATATATCTCCTAACAAAATCAACGATTATACATTTAGCACATTTAGATTATGTGTTTGAAGGGCCTTTGCATGAGTTGTTACTGTAGAAACTGTAACTCTGTCCATCACATGTCAAGAGCTTGGCATTGTAGGTGGCAAGTCTACAAAATTGCTTAATGTCACCAATTCGGGGTTAAGCTCGACCAGGTTATGTGGGTGGTCCAGTCACCAGATGCTTGCCTACAGACACAACACTCAGCCTGGTTCCTCATCAGTTCTGTAGATGAAGCTCTCCATATACTGTTCAGTCTTCATCTGTATCTTCACCTATGCCCTATAGCTGTGTAGTGATAGTAGGAAAGTGTAATGCTGCCAGCACAAATTGCATACGTGAAGGTTCTCAGCAGGGCTCCTGGGCTTACTTTGTGTGCTAGGGTGAAGAGCTTGAAAATCCACGAGAGCCGTCGAGCTGTATCAGACACGTGTCACTGGACAGAGACCCCAAGGCAGATCCAGGATCTGATGGATAGTGGAATCTTGGCTGACCTTCTCGACCTGTTGCCACTGAAGCACCCACCAGAAATGGCAAAAGAAAAATGAATAAATGAACAAAATGATTGTCTCTCAGTGGTGGATTGAACCAACCTCCATCTGCACTAGCCCCTACACCCTCGACTTTGTCCACTCGGCTCCTCTAGCACTTAATTAATAATCTAGTCTGGTTGCACTACTTGTATTGTCCTCTGCTTGATAAATCACTTTGCTTAAATTTCCTCATTTGAAAGTCACTTAGGACAAAAGAGTCTGCTAAATGAATAATTGTAAATGTAAATGCAATATAGCTTATCAAATTGTTCACTTATATAGTGTATATAATTGTGTGGAGCTCATATGATCTGGTGAAGGTGCAATATTGAGCCTACTGTATACATGCATAGAAATGAGCTCATGATCAATTATACTGAATAAGACTTGATTTTTAATCAGATGCAAACTAATACTGTGGAAATTAGTCACTGGTGCTGAGATGGCAGAGATAATATTGAGACTTTACTTTTGTGCGTCATCGTGACGTAAGAACAAGAACGCAGGCTTTTTTTTCCTCTCCTGTCACTCCTGTAAGCTCTAATGCATGATTTTCAAAGTCCTCCCACCTCTGGGCCACTGGGCCACCCCCAGGCAATAAACAGACTTGAGGAGAGATCACATACTGCTTACTTAGCGAATGTATTTAAAGATTTATTGATTAATTGATTGTTTTAATCATACACCCACAAGCTAGCACCTGCTGTACAGCCACTCTGCTCTCCTCTCAAGCAGAACATTTTAATTGAAGTCACAGCTCTCTTTCTCGTACATTTTCTCTCTGATTCTCACTAGCATGCACACACACACACACACACACACACACACACACACACATTTCTGGTTCAATTGTACCTTTATGTATGTGCACTAGTTCACCACACATTTATGAATGAAGATTTTATGTTTTTTTATAAAATGTTTTCCCCTGCTGGGAAACCCTGTAGAATCTACACACCATTGAAATGATCATGTTGGGCACTTATTGTGAGTTCACACACACACACACACACACACACTAACATTAACCTTAGTAAACAAAAAGGAAACATTTTAGCTCTTTATAATTAAAAGCTCCCAGCAAGATCAGTACTGTCAGATATTCCTATCAGTGTGGGGACATTTGGTCTCCACCAAGCTATAAATACACACCCTCCCTCACACAAATGCAAACACACTCCTTCAGAGCATCCTTTGTGCTTTTCCTCTACAGCAGGGCCCTAAGCTCTTGAGTCACATTTACAGATTGTCATTTGCATACGACTCTGTGCCCTTGTTCTTCATGACGAGAGGAAGTGGAGGCTCTGTGTGTGTAGCAGCCTGAGGAGCTTACAGGCTTTAATGCCTCTGAGAACTGAAGATAATGCACAGGAGGAGAATGTGGCAGGCGTGTGTCATACTGCAGCACAATGCATTAACCTCTGGTAGTGGCAGACTAGTAAAGAAAGTGCATCTCTCTCTCTCTCTCTCTCTCTCTCTCTCTCTCTCTCTCTCTCTCTGTCCCTCTATGTCTCTCTTTGTCTGGCAGTCTATTGATGAGTTACGACAGTGTTTACCCTATCAAAAAAACATTCCAAGTAGAACCTTCTTTATAATCTGAGTACCCTAAATTTTCAAACGAACCCTTCAAGATTATACGAAGTGCTGCAATAGTTCAGCTACATTTATATTAAGAAGAAAACGAGTGGCAATAAGTTAACACTTATCCAGCCTATACTCTTTGAAAAAGGGGGTCTTCAAGGCTTAAATGCTTAAATGTCGGACAATTAAGGACCCCTTAGGATATAAAAAAGTCTTCTAGTCTTTCTTGTAAAGTTCTTTAAAAAACTAATGTAAAAGGGCACTGAAGAATTCTTAATGGAAATTTTCCACTCTGTCTCATTTCCACTCTGTCTCGTTTATTCCTGATGATGACATCATCTCTGATGCCTGAAGGTCATAGTGTAATTGTTGGAAAATTTAAATCTACCCGCTTTGAAAGAAAAAGCATCTTCAGTGGTTCATTATCTTGCAAGAATGGGTCCTACTTAGAATCTTTCTATTAGAAAAGACTATGTTGTATCATTCTACCTCGAACCTTTAAGGGTTCCCCTCAGCTGAAGAACCCTGACATTGCTGGCTGTGAAGGCGAGATGGTGGGAACTGGAACAAACATGATACACTGACACTGCATTTTTGCTTTGCTGCTTCTCTTTATCTCTCCCTGTAGACTGCAGAGGAGAGCAGCGTTACTGGAGAGAGCTGCTTCTGTGTCTCAGCTAAGAGCGTCAAATACATACACGTACTCACTTACAGAAGGAATTAAAGTGTTTAATTTTTTATTTTACTTCGAACCCTATATCTCAATCATAAATCAAATGTCTGTGTTTCATTTGTTATACTTACTCTTTCTCCTTGTATTTCTTTCGTCTCATACTCTATCTCTGTCCTGTGATTTATGCTATGGTGTAAGGAACATTTTAATCTGTGCTTTTATTTTTTAAAATTACATGTAAACAGGCAAGGTTTTAACTTATTGTGCGACATGGAAACATTATAGAACACTCAATATAAGAAATTCAGGATGCCATTTGCCGTAACTAGTATTAGACTAGTATTAGTTAGAAAATAGCCACAAGAACACCCCAATGCATTTATTCTTCTGTGTAAGAGCTGGGAGAATAATTTAGCTGTCAAATTACCTCAGTAAAACTTCCTTATGGCAAATTTTTTGGGTGTGTTTACATGTTTCACTTGTTTTTCTTGAGATGTGAAAAAGCAGTTGTTAATCCTCCAGGTTGTCTCCTATCAAAATGGATTTATTTGATTAATTGATCCTAGATGTAAAAGAGTATATGAATGTACAGTATGTCTACTGGCAACCTCCCACCTCATGCCCAGTGTTCTCAGGATAGGCTCGGGAATCATTGCGACTGTGAAAAAGGATAAAGAACTTACTGAAAGTAAGTGCGTGAGAGTGTTTTGTAAGAGAAAAGAAAATCTATATTTGTCATTCTTCAAAAATAGTTGTATTAATTTTATACAGATTAGTGAATATGCAGTAATGTCTCTGGAAAGAAAGAAAACAATAAAGAAGAAATAGAATAAAAGAGGACACATTGTGAATGCACATGTACAATCATTCAGATATTTCTAGCTGGAAGTGGTATAAGCTTAGAGCCCCGGGTCCACAAGGGGGCCCTGTGAGAATGTGAGAATGAAAAGATACAGTATGGGGCAATAAGAATCCCAGTTAGGGTCACCAAAGACTCAGAAAAAGCCCTGATCCAGAATATTTTAAAAAGTTGGCCACAACACCAAGAAGTTGTAAAGCCTTGAAAAGCTACTGAAAATAAGACTGGAGCTAAATATTGCTGAAACATTACATTCTTTCAGGGTGTTGTAAGCTTATATTGCCTTTTCTATTTCACTTCATACTGTACACTCCAAAAAACTGCAGGATTATTTTATTGCACCAACAGTAAGAGATACTTTTACATTTGTACGATTTTGTATGATTTGTTTTCTCAAGTTGTATTTCCTCTATAAATTTATCTACAAATAATTGTTCTGCATGTCTAGACACAACAAAGAGGACATTAGTTAGTGAGAACTCTTCTGTTCTTATAAAATATGGCTTAAATGTGACCAGTTCAATATCGTGACCACCAACAATATATTGGTAAGGCTATGCCTCATCAGCTACAATGATCAATATTTGCATGTAATAACAGCATACCATTTATGCAATATATTTTTACAAACCATAGCCTTGGACATTTATCTTGGCTTGCTGATAAGAAATATAGGAAAATAATTAAGTGCTTTCCAGAAAAAGCACAACTGTCCTTCAGGCCAGATGAGTCCTAATGCCATATGGCCATAGCTCTGGATATAAAAGAGCTAAGACTGTATAATTTTCATAATCAGTAAGTGCTTTATCCTGGCCAGGACTGTGGTGGACTCTGAATCTCTATATGATGCTGCGGCTACTCAGGAACATTAAGTGCAAGAAGAGACATTTACATTTCTGGCAATTGCCATCTGCCAAATGCCAGAAATGTAAATATCGCCTGTTTCCAGAGCAACTTACTTTTTTATCTTATTTTATACAGCTGAGGGATAAATGCCTTGCTCAGGGGCCCAGCAGTGGCAGCTTGGCGAACCTGGGATTCAAACTCACAACCTTCCGATCAGTAGTACAACACAGAAAGACAAACAAAAAGGACATGCTTGGAGAAGTCACAGGGAGAACATGCAAATCTCCACACAGACAGTAACCTGAGCTCAGGAGTGAAACAGGGATACCATGAACTCTGAGGCCACAACAGTCAGCTTGTATTAAAGTTAAATTTAGCAACAGTAAAATAATTGGGATAGTTGCAATTAGAACAGCAAGGCCTGTAGTGAGAATGCATTCAGTACAAAGCAAAGCAAAACACTTTGTGGTGATAATTGAGAAAATTAAATGTGAATAATTTAAAGTAAACTACTAAAAGGCATCTCCTTTGCACTGACGTGACCAGTGATTAAGCAATGTCAGCATTTTCTGAATTGATTACACATAAGTCTGTTCAAAGCCAGATACTCAAGGGCAAATGCAAATGTTAATGCCTTCAAACCAAAGCTCTCCTGAACAACAGACATTTAAAGGGATCTAAAACCAGAGATGCAAATGGTTCAAGAAAACGAGTGCTTAGGAGCCAGACTCAATCCTCTTTCCCCATCCACAGGCATGCATGATATTAATATTTCCACCATTTGCTCTGCTGAAAATGCATGCATGCAGCACACGTGTACACCAACATACAAAACTTTTTCTCCCAGACCTCCCTGACGCTCACTGCAGAATGAGTAATTGCAAGCACTTTCAAAAGAAAGTAAACTGTTTTTCTTCTCTCGCTGAGGAAAGAATGCAGAGCATTGCTGATATGATGCTGGCCTGATAAGTCACCCTGAAAATATTTCTCACTTTACTTCCTTCTCTGTAGCTTACACTACATTTACAGTTAATGAAATTAAAAAGCTACATGATAGCAATACCACTGAATAATGCACTCTGTTCTCAATAACCGATTCTCACACAAGCACATTATCTTGCCAGTTATTAAAACACATTTGAAGTGACTCTCATTTACATGTTATCTACATGAACTGCAGTCATTTGTCAGGAATCAATAGCCTGTATTCAGACCTCAGACATAAGTAAAGTCTTAAATGCTGCTGTGATCAGATCTTTGCCATCAGGCAACTAATGGAAGAAATAATTCATAGTTTTAACTGATTTCAGAACGGCTTGGTATTGCATACATTGGCCAGCAGTGGAATAATAGAACTGGCAAAATTACCATGTATCCCAGAAGGTCATCTGTCTTCTACAAGCAATTTACAATGGCTTCATGAGCATTCAAAATAACACGTCTGAGGAGTTCTGCATTCAGTTTGCCAGGCTTTTTAATGCCTTCAGTACTGTGACCAACAGCATCACGAGGAAACTTTCAAATGAAGGTCAGGAGTTCAGTATGCTGAAAATCATTTTGTATGAGTTCTGATGTTTACTGACAACCGAGTCATATTCACTGAATCCAATTCCAAGGCCACAAACATCCTCAATGCAGGCCAGCAAACCACTGCCCACAACTAAAATGTCAAATATCTGGGGTCACTGTTTCAGGAGAAGACAGTTGCATCCACAGCCAAAATTCTGTGAGAAGATTTTGAAGTTTCTTATACTTAAATGCAAATTAACTACAGGCTGATAAGTGATGCCACATGGTATCTTTTGAATACATTTGAATATAAACGATGGAATTGCTACTAAGTAAAATACAGACCCCTCTGAAAGTATTGGAACAACAAGGCCAAGATTTGCTATACACTGAAGATGTGAAAAGAAGAAAAACACTTGATGCAAAGGACATACAACCAAATAATAAGTTTTTTTTTTTACTTTAATTTACTTTAGGATCTGTTTTGAAGACTCACTTAAAAATTGGGTGGTCTGCCACCAAATGTGTCATGTTCTAAGCTGTTTAAGACATCTTTATTCTACTGTCCTGTGCATTATGGCTGATTTGTCTATTGTATACTCTTATGTACACCGATCGGCCATAACATTATGAGCACTGACAGGTGAAGTGAATGACACTGATTATCTCCTCATCATGGCACCTGTTAGTGGGTGGGATATATTAGGCAGCAAGTGAACATTTTGTCCTCAAAGCTGATGTGTTAGAAACAGGAAAAATGGGCAAGAGTATGGATTTGAGCGAGTTTGACAAGGGGCCAAATTGTGATGGCTAGACAACTGAATCAGAGCATCTCCAAAACTGCAGCTCTTGTGGGGTGTTCCGAGACTGCAATGTTCAGTAACTATCAAAAGTGGTACAAGATCTGTGTGATCCGATCCAACAGACGAGCTACTGTTGCTCAAATTGCTGAAGAAGTTAATGCTGGTTCTGATAGAAAGGTGTCAGAATAAACAATGCATCACAGTTTGTTGCGTATGGGGCTGACCAGTCCACAAACCGGTCAGGGTGCCCATGCTGACATCTGTGCACCACTGAAAGCCGAAACAATGGGCACGTGAGCATCAGAACTGGACCACGCAGCAATGGAATAAGGTGGCCTGGTCGGATGAATCACGTTTTCTTTTACATCAAGTGGATGGCAGGGTGCATGTGCATTGCTCCCTGGGGAACACATGGCACCAGGATGCACTATGGGAAGAAGGCAAGCCGGCAGAGGCAGTGTCATGCTTTGGGCAATGCTCTTCTGGGAATCCTTGGGTCCTGCCATCCATGTGGATGTTAGTTTGACACGTACCACCTACCTAAGCATTGTTGCAGACCATGTACACCCTTTCATGGAAACTGTATTTCCTGATGGCTGTGGCCTTTTTCAGCAGGATAATGCGCCGTGCCACAAAGCAAAAATGGTTTGAGGTGTTGACTTGGCCTCCAAATTCTGTGGGATGTGCTGAACAAAGAAATCCAATCCATGGAGGTCCCACCTCGCAACTTACAGGACTTAAAATATCTGCTGCTAGAATCCTGATGCCAGATTCCACAGCACACCTTTAGGGATCTAGTGGAGTCCATGCCTCAACGAGTCACGGCTGTTTTGGCAGCAAAAGGGGGGCCAACACAATATTAGGCAGGTGGTTATAATGTTATGGCTGATCGGTAATTAATTATATTAATTATATTAATTACTACTACTAATTACTTATATTAATATAATTAATTGATACTTAATTATTTCTTATGTCTATTTTAGTGTTTATAGTATAGTCTATTGTCTGACTGTTTGCATTGTTTTTGATTCATGTTAAATGTGGTACCACGACCTCGGGAAACTGTATTTTGATCCTGATGATGAAAAGGAATGACCCTAAAGTTTACTTTGACTTTTAAATATCATGAACTGAAAGCTAAAATTCTGATCTATCATCTGATAATATTTATCTTTTATTCTCTGACTCAAAAGCCTTATAAGCTTTATAAAAAAAAAAGAAAAAGAAAAAAGAATTGGTTTTGCTGTTATAATATTTTCAGATGGGGCTGCATAAGAATTTTTAAAGCATGATGGCGTTTAAGCTTTCTGAGGTCTTAAACTCAGGAGGTTACAATAAAAGCAAATTAAAGAATGGGGGAAGCAGAGCAAAGGACAGATGAAGATTTGTGTGAAGGAGGTGAGTGGAGCAATTAAATGGAATTTCTATTTGCTTCAGCAAGAAGTGCTATTTGTCAGGGCATTGTATGGAGATTTCCATACTTGTGTTTCAAAAATGAACGAGGGAAAGATCTATAGGCAGAAAAATACTGATTGCAATAAAAATACCAAGCAGTCATCTCTTGTGTTTAAATATCTCTTTTATTGAGGAAAGAAGTCTTGTTAATACAACTAGTTTAAATGACTGTGCAGGTGCATTCCTAATAACGTACAGTCTGTTTGATATAACACTTATTTACACCCAGTACACAAAGCAGGGCCTGGCAACATCCTTGGGAAGAGCATAAGCTAATTACTGTATTGTATTTAGTGCTGTTAAAAAAGCAAGTAAGTTCTGGACTACCAGTTTAACCGTTACTGATTTGGAAGCTGTTCACTATACAGCAACCAAATTTTGGCTTAGTATTATACATATATTATACATAGTTTATTATACATAATTAACAGGAATGGGCATTGTAATAGGCCTAGTGTACCTCCAAGTTTTTAGCAAACAGTGTTGTTCATATTGAATTCATTAACTGTTGTAATGTTGTAATGCTATGTGATGATGACATTACATTAATAATGATGTTGTTTCTTCTCCCTTTCATATAAATAAAGCACTGCTGAATGGAATATTTATTAAGTTCTGAGGAATTTGTAATACATATCCTATAAAGTGTCATTAAATCATTCATTATTATCTCGATCCTTTCTACATAGGAAGGTTTGCTTCTTCCAGGTAATTGATTATTATGGAGTTAACGATGCTTGCTACTTCTTCTGTACGACTGAAAATCGAGTAACTGATGGGTTTGGGGTCTGTTTCATTGTTTCTTTACATTCAAATATACAAGAGACATGGATATAATATTGTAAACCTTCTTTTTTAATTTAAACCAAAATGTTATATCTGACAGTACTTGGGCCATGTGTGATAAGCTGCCCAGTGCATTCTTTAAATACTGCTGCTGTGATTCTTACCATTGATTGATTGAGTAATTTGATGACCACACATTTATCAGTGGCTGCAATAAAATGACAAAATGTTATCTACATAATTCTATGTTTTCATTTAACAAGTAACCACTTGGTGGAAAGGCAGCAAGGCACTTGTTTAGGACAGCTATATCATCATTACAACCAGTAAATCCTTTGCTTTGAAATTTACATTTATCTTTAACATTCAAATTTATGTTTAACATTTAAATGTAATATTTACATTTAACATTTCTATTTCAAAAATTCCCTGAAACCCAATACTGTGTTTTAAAAAAATTACTTAATTTAAGGTTTTAAATATATATATATATATATATATATATATATATATATATATATATATATATATATATATATATATATATATATATATATATATATATATATATATATATATATATATATATACACTACCAGTCAAAAGTTTGGACACACCTTTTAATTCAATGTTTTTTGTTTAGGGATTTATTTTCTCTATCCTAGAACAATACTGGAGATTTGAAAACTATGAAATAACACACATGGACTTAAGTAATCCATATGTAGTGACAACAAAAAACAGTCAGTTGTTATTTTAAGACATGAAGGTCAGGTGTTCTGGAATAGTTCTTGCAAGAACAGTATTGTCAAATGCATTTGCAAAACCCATCAAGCACCATGATGAAACTGGCTCACATGAAGACCATCCCAGTAAAGCAAGACCAAAACTTACCTCTGCTGCAGAGGAGAAGTTCATTTAGAGTTACCAGCCTCAGAAATCACCAATTAACAGCACCTCAGATTAGAGCCGTTATGAAGGCTTTACAGAGCATCAGTAGCAGACATATCTCAATATCAACTGTTCAAAGGACATTATTGTGTATTTCGGCCGCCTTCAGCATTGTTTAACAATGAAGAAAGAAATAAACATCAGGAAAGACCATGGAATTAAAAGGTGTGTCCAAACTTTTGACTGGTAGTGTATATATATATATTTGACTTTTTACATTTGGCACCAAAATGCCCTTTCCTACACTCATTAGAGTTTAGAATGTGCTTTTACCATAATGATTAGGTTTAGCTATATTATTACTGAGTGTAGCTCATGTGTTGCCATGCACAGATTGTCAGCTTCCTTATAACCTGTTGAATAGGATCAGCATATATAATATATAGGCTGAGCATATATAATTTGGGATGCATACTGACACTGACATTAACCTGAAAATAGTGATTATCCTTGCTCAGAAACACAGCCCTATGTCTGTATTGAAATTTCACAGTGTTGGGTTATATATTTTATCTTGTTTCTCAGTTCATATTGTACAAGCCACAAATCCCAGTAAACCTAATTCAGCACCTTTAACAGAACGCCATTAACTAGTGCCAGTGCCTCTGCTAAAAAATAATGCCTTTAACTTTTCCATTCTGAAACAGTAAGCAATTATTGATTAAAGCCGCTGTAAACTATGTTTATGAAACGAATGAATTTAAAATGTAAGGGATAAGACTTGGAGTGGTGTGCTGTTATGGGAAAATCAACAGCAGAGTGGTGTGATGTGGCCCAACATGATGTAGAGATACTGCTACCACCTTAAAGTCGATTATATTCCCATTACATTCTTGAATTATCTACATTTTTTCTCTTATATCTCAGCAATCTGCCAATGATTCAAACTTTTTATTTTGTAAAAATGACACTTTTTTTAAAAAATCTAGAGATATAGATATGTTGTTGAATGTCTGTAAAACCAGTTACTTTTTATTATGCCCTATAAAGTAATAACAGATCATTGATGGTTATTTTATTTTATTGGAATGATCACACTGTCCATTAATGTGTATAGTTTAACGAGAACTTTTACCTCCATAAAATTTGTTGTAAAATGGTACAAGTATGCCAAAGTAGTTCATAATATCAAATCATTTTTGTTTGACCTTTTAACATTTTTTTTTTAATGAGAACTCTTGGGACACTTGGGACATGACCCCATGTTTTATTAAAGCATCTGTTTTCTTTTTTGCTTTTCTTCATTGTTTTCTTCTTTGCACTTCTTTGATTCTTGCATGCCATCTGCTTAGTTATTATCCACCACCTGTATGTTGTCACATTTTATTTAGCTAAGCTTCCGCCAGATGAATATAAATAAACTGTATAGACATCATTATTTCCATACTTTGCTAGAAGATAAACTGGCAGGAGCATGATGCAGCTGAGTGAAGAAAATGAAGGAGTTATGGATATATCGTGTCAGTGCCAAAATTCACCAGCAACCACGATCTGAAATATGAAACAAACAACTTTATTCTTTCTCATTAGTAGAACAGGAGGCAAGTTTATTCCAAATCAATTGAAAATTTCTGAAACTATAGAAAGACACATAATTTAACTCATAATTTATATTGAACATCCTAGCATATAACTAATGAGAATATATTCATAATTAATCTATTACACTAAATGATGCTTGGGAGTGCTTAGACTTCCTGGGGTGCAAAATCTTCAGCCAACGTTGGCCTGGCTTTCAAAAAATCCCACCCATGGTGCTGGGTCCTTTAGAAGAAGCTAAATCTGCTTTGAATGTGAATTTAGTTTTTACAGAGTTATTCTGATCATTTCATTATTAGCAGATCATTCTACAAGTTTTATAATAAAATGGCTACATTTGGGAGTCCAATAGTGAACTAATTACCTGTCTGTAAGTGACAAAAACAAGGTGAATAAATCTGTGCAAACTACAGCCTCTAGAAAATCACTTAGAGTTACAAATGCACTGCCATGACCTGTGATAGAGCCATGTCAGTGTCTTCAGTCTCTAAGCGCTCATTAGTCTCTATAGCTCGAGGTAAAAACCACATATTGAAGGACATGCATAAAACAATGCTCTGTGTAATTCGAAAGTTGTATTATTGCTTATGGGGTGTTTTTTTTTATTTTTAATTTAGGTGATCTGTATTTTACACTCTGTTAACAGTTAATGACATTGTAGTCAGGTCAAGAATTATTAAAAATAACAAATCCAGAGCATACTACATTCTGTAACTCTTCATTATGCTAACCCTCTACAACAGTTGACTCCCCTGAGCAGCTGACTGAGGAACTGTCTAGTAAACAAACATGATCTACAGGGAAGAATCATCAGAAGGAAACCTGTGCCCTGATCACAAACGTTTTTGATGCAAAAAAGAAATATCTAGATAAGCTAGAGACATTTGGGGGCTGCGGACAAATGAAATAAAAAAATTTCTGCCCACAGCCACCAAAGGTATGTTTGGAGAAAAAAAAAAGAAACCGCATTTGATGGAAATAATACCAACTATTAAGCCTGTGGAGGATTTATGCTTTATGCTGTTGTGTGGCAGCCAGTATTGAACAGAATGAAAAATGAAAAATGGATTCCAGTAAAAAGCAGCAAATTCCGGAAGCAAATGTGCCAATGTCAAGAAACTGATGCTGAAAAGAGACTGGCTTTTACACCTGAATAATCCAGAACATATACCTCAAAATCCACCATCTGCTCCTTCAAGAAATGCAAGCCGAAGGAATGATGGTCACGTTCCCCTGACTTGAATATCATTGAAAATCTGTGGGTAGATATAAAACATGCCATGCATGCAAGAGAGCCCATTTATCAGAACTAAAAGGAATAGTAGGTGAAAATACATTGAACAGAATGAAAAGACACTTAGCATGGTAGAATTTGCAAGCAATAATATCTGTAGGGTATTAAGAGATTAGTAGCACATCAAAACTTTTGCAAATGCCACAACTGCTGTAATTTGTGCCACATTTGCATATGTGATGAGCAACAGGCTGAGAAGATTAAATCAGATTTCTCTGTACCCAACTACATTTCAGCTCCTCCTGACAGAAGCCTCAAGTGTTCAACTGTGAGATGTAATATTAATGGATGGAATAGAATAGAATAGAATAGAATAGAATAGAATAGAATAGAATAGAATAGAATAGACTTTATTGTCATTGCACAAGAAGTACAACAAAACTGTGGTTACTCTTCTCAAAACCAGTGCATTGAATAAAATGGATAAGATGCAAATAAATAGTTAACCTAACAAACAATAGCTTAGTGGAAATCAGTAAGGCACCTGAATTACCTCAACTGGCTGCCCATAATTCAGACAAGCATCTGCTCTACATCAAGGCTGTTTCAGATTAGAGATCAGAGTTCCTTATCCTGTCATGAAGAGTAAGCCCCGCAACGTACCCTCAGCTTTTTACACATATCTCTTAACCACAGGTGAGGACACACATGGTAAGTGACCCAGTGCAATTTTCAAATACTGCTGGTATTTGTTTTATCTTCCTTTTAGTCATCATCATCAGGCAGTTTCTTTCTCTCATTCAAGCTTTTCTTTGACTTCAGGTATCTTCATTTATTTATTTATTTATTCATTTTTTATAGCAGGTGATGCCCTTCCAGTGTAACAGGGTGTCATAATTTGAATAGTTTTTTCGAAAACAGAATTTTAGAAGCCTGTGAACTTCAGATGACAAAGCCCTCGGACCTGAAATATTTTCCATATTCAAATATCATCCAAAAAAAGAAAAAAGAAAAAAGCCATAAATCAAAGAGATTTAATGAGAGTTCTCTGTGGTCTATGTTGGATCATATTTTCTCTTGTTTCACTCTGAAAAACCCTGGGAATCATTTTGCTTTGTACAGATTATCCTGTAATATTTGTCACCTATTTAGAGACTTTTCATTTAATTTTGCATCCATTCAGCCAACAGCGCTTGTCTGTGGACTGGAGGGTGAACCTTGAGGAAAACCCAGAATCATGGGAAGAAAATATAATCTCTGTGCATGATGGTGGTGGCAGGAATCAAACCCAATTTTGGTGAGATTCAAGGCAAACATGCTGAAACACTAATTATTCATTTTCTTAAAAACAGATGTCAATGCTATTTAACTATCTTATCTTCCTTTCTTTGGTAGTATCTTTAACGGTTTTGGGTATTTTAAAACAAGAAATCACAGTTAAAGAATGTTGTGGGAAACTATCTGGACCCTTATCATCTGTTTGTAGTTTAAGTATCAGTCTTGTTCTGTTGGCATCCCAGTTTATGTATACTGCTTTACTGATATTGTGTTTCTGATATTGCGTTTTTTCCGCATGTTATGAAACTGCATGTGAATATGATTTGCATGCTTGTTTGCATCAACCAACAGATGATATGTGAAAATTGAACGTGTTACTTAAATAGACAGCTACAATTTTCCAAACAAAGCAAGGCATTTAGGTTTTCTAGTGGTCTCTGACTGAGTCGATTGAAGAATGGGAGAACCAGAGAAAAGGAAGGTTGGAAATAAAGAGCTGACTGAAAGAGGTCAATGGAGCAAAAAAGTGGAGTTTTTATTGGCCATGGCAGGAAATATTGTTGGTCTGGGCAACGTCTGGAGATTCCCATATCTGTGCTTCAAGAATGGAGGAGGTAAAGACCTGAAGAAGGCAAAATCACCCAAGCAATGAGTTTGACTTTTTAAGTGCCTTATTTTGTGTAACTTTTTTGTGTAGGTGCATTCATTATACCTTACATTCTGTTTGCTGTGACTTGCGGTGTGCCGCTCTTTGTGCTGGACGTTTGTATTGGCCAGTATACAAAACAGAGTCCAGCAAAATTCTGGGGAAGACTCTGTCCACTAGCAGAAGGTAATTTATTTATTGCATTTGTCCATGTATTCTTCAATGAATGCAGCTCTCGTCATTAATAATGTAAAAAATAGTAATTGGTGATGAAGATACACTACTAGTCAAAAGTTTGGACACACCTTTTAATTCAATGTTTTTTGTTTAGGGATTTATTTTCTACATTCTAGAACAATACTGGAAATTTCAAAACTATGAAATAACACACATGGACTTAAGTAATCCATATGTAATGACAACAAAAAACAGTCAGTTGTTATTTTAAGACACGAAGGTCAGGTGTTCTGGAATAGTTCTTGCAAGAACAGTATTGTCAAGTGCATTTGCAGAACCCATCAAGCACCATGATGAAACTGGCTCACATGAAGACCATCCCAGTAAAGCAAGACCAAAACTTACCTCTGCTGCAGAGGAGAAGTTCATTTAGAGTTACCAGCCTCAGAAATCACCAATTAACAGCACCTCAGATTAGAGCTGTTATGAAGGCTTTACAGAGCATCAGTAGCAGACATATCTCAATATCAACTGTTCAAACGAGTTTATTGTGTATTTCGGCCGCCTTCAGCATTGTTTAACAATGAAGAAAGAAATAAACATCAGGAAAGACCATGGAATTAGAAGGTGTGTCCAAACTTTTGACTGGTAGTGTATGTCTGGCTGCTATCAACCAATTAGCATCAGCTTAATTACGGGTTTTTGACTTTACACAGAAGTCTTTGTTGTTTTGGTATGACTTTAAAATAAACTATTTTTCACAGGGTTTGGTTATGGATGCTATGTCATTTCACTGTACAGCTGCATTGCCTACAATATGCTCCTGGCCTGGGGTCTTTTCTACTTAATTTCATCTCTGAGCTCCACATTACCATGGACAACTTGTAGCAATCATTGGAACACAGGTACAATAAATGTCTAATAGATGCAGATAGACTGAGACTAGATGCTCTATAGATTAGAAATATGTGTGGTGGACCTTATTATTTTAAGGGGTTGCAATCTCATGGGCTCTTTATTTATGGTATAGAACAAGTTTAAAAAAATGGTTGAGTATGCACAATAACATTAATATTTATCACAGATGATATACACAGCTTTAAGTAATAGCCATCGATAAATTCCACATATTATAAATTATTGTGCTTGTGCATGGCCACACTCATTTACTGTAAATAACACCCCCCCAAATCATATATATGGATATATAGGACTTCTTACGAAGGGCTTCTTCCTAAGAAGGACTTCTCTGACAATTAAGTTAAGAGTCCGCTACACAAAATAGTGTACAACCAATATCACTCATCTAGCTCTTTTACAAGTGTTTTTTCTAATACATTTATTTTATGAGTGAAACCCTGAAAATTTATATAATTTATATAAGTATATATATAATCAGTTCACCAATTGGGATTCCTACAAACGCATGGTCAAGAGTGTGCTGAAAAATGAACATCCTCATGCATAAGCAAAACTTGATAAATCACATTCTATGTAGAGAAATGTTTATTTGGACAGTTTGCACAAAACGTGAATGCATGGTTGATGAATGACATCCCAGGTCTCATGATGTCTGTCTGCTAGCATACAATTCTAGTCCCAAAATCAGATTTGAATAAATAATTGCCATATTTAGCAGATGGTGCCACATAATAAGCAAATATTGCAGGTGTTACTTAGGAAGACAGCTTTTTTGTTCAAACATTGGAAGGCAAGAGCTGAGCGACATAGGTCAATGGAAAGAGGTACTTGAGACTTGAGATTTGAGACTTGAGATTTGAGGCTTGAGATTTGAGGCAACCCTCTTGGTGTACAACTGGTAACCATTGAACCTTTTAGTTAATAGTGAAAGGACAGTGGCTTACATTGCCATTCAAGATGATAATTTAACATCTAAATTGCCTTCTGTTTCATTCCTCACTCTTTCTGTACCTATTAGAGAACTGTATAGAACTTACATCAAACCAGACCAATATGATTCTCAACAGCACTCAAGGAAATTCTAGTATTTCTTCTGTCATTGAATTCTGGGAGTAAGTTCATGAAAACACAAGCATTAAAAATAATTACATTATATCGTATAGATTTACCTACTTCACTAACATTTCTTCTTCAGGGGACGAGTGCTGAATGTATCCCAAGGTATTGATATACTGGGTGATTTGAACTGGGAGATTTTGCTCTGTTTACTGGCTAGTTGGGTGGCCTGTTATTTCTGCATCTGGAAAGGAGTCAAGTCAACTGGAAAGGTCAGATTTTGATTTGTGAACTATTTATTCTACAAACTCTAAGTTTAGTATATACATTAAATGATAAAAATGTTTAACACTTGCTTTTAAACATTTTTTGTAAAAGTGTCACAATAACCTATATGATTTTTGTCAGGCAGTGTATTTTACAGCCACCTTTCCATATGTGATGCTTCTCTTGCTGATGTTAAGAGGTCTAACGTTGCCTGGTGCGCTGACTGGTATAAAGTATTACCTTTATCCAAAACCTTCTCGCCTCGCAGACTCACAGGTAGTGGAGTCATGACTGTCAAGATAATTTGCCCAGAGTTGAGACAAGACACATTCTGTATGATGAAATCAAGATTGGTCATATTTGCAAAAAAACTTCTAAACTTTGCTTCATTTGAATGTCATATAGGTTTGGATAGATGCAGGGACTCAGATTTTCTTCTCCTATGGTTTAGCAACTGGTAGCATAGCTGTTCTTGGAAGTTACAATACTTACAAAACTAACAGCTATAGGTAAGCACCCAGCAAAAAGGTGCTGATTACAATGTCCTGGATGTCTTGCTTATGCTGGATAATAACTAAACTCATGTAATTTGCTTTGTCTTGTAGAGACAGCATTTGGCTGTGTGTGCTAAATAGCTGTACTAGTTTCATAGCTGGATTTGTGGTCTTTTCTGTGCTTGGATTCATGGCAGAGAAGTTGGGAGCTGACATTGAAGACATAGCACAGCCAGGTAGTTTGCACACTTAATACAAGAGGCACACATATTATGGAATCTCTAAAATCACAAAATGATTATAGCAAAAACATTAAAATAAGCACACAAATGTATGCATCTTGTGTCTTTCTAAAGGACCAGGTCTGGCATTTATAACCTACCCTCAGGCAGTAGCCATGATGCCACTGCCACAACTGTGGTCAGCCTGTTTCTTTATCATGTTGATTTTATTAGGCCTGGATACACAGGTAATGTCAGAAGTTGTTGGGTCTTTGGAATTTTTGGCTTCTTGAATAGCATTGTAAAAAGAAAACCTCTTCTGTTTAGTTTGTTGGACTTGAGCTGATAGCATCCACTGCAATTGATATATTCCCAAATGTTTTACGGCGGCCCTACAGGAGGGAGCTCCTCCTCTTATTCTTCAGCACTGCCTTTTTCTGCTTTCAGATTCTATTGACAACTCAGGTAATTATACTTACACAATACACATGTACCTAATATATACATAATGATTTGCCAGTTTATTAGGTACACAGACCTTGGGCTATGACAGAGCAATGACAGTTTATGGCAGGACAGATGGAATATTGGGTCCCTTGGTAGGAGCTGCACCCAATCCACTGGCGAGGATTTGGGGCTGAGAGCTGTGGAAGACCGGCAGGGGAGATTTGAGGAAATTCTGCCAAATGGAGGATGTGAGCTCACTCAGTGTTGTGGCAGTGCCTTTGCAAAAACCTTCTGAAATACTGGAAGTCTTCCAACACTGTCCTCAAGCAAGACTTACAGTTATTCCCAACTTCTCTAGGAACACTGTCCATACTTTGAAAGTGAATACTGGTAGCCCGTTTTTCATTAGGGAATAAAGAGACTAGGTAAAAGTGTAGGTACTATATGATAGAGTGATGAGAAACATCCTGACCCTAAGACAAGGCCAGCAGTAGCTTTAGTAACAAGCTAAAATTTGCTCCATTACAGAATCCTTCCAATCAGCTTGCAAAGACAGACTAAGAAAATTCAGATACACCATATGTAATTAACAACAATGGATGAATTATAATGATGCTGGGCTTGTTATTAACCGCTTATGAGTACTGGAAAACCTGGTAAGGAGCTTAGACAGACTGGGATGTTACACAAATTTCATAATGTAATAAGTTTACTTGATAAAAACTGATTAAAATGTGCAAAGTTACAGAAACTCTCTAGTTATATCAAGTATAGCATATCAGTACCTAATAAACTGGCAAAGTTTTTAATGTTTTGAAAAGTTTTATTATTTTCAAGTAATGTTTCTCAGGCATGGAGATTATGTTTTTATTATTGTGGGGTTTTTTTTTTTCTTCTTAGGGGGGAGTCTACATCTTCCAGCTTATTGATTATTATGGAAGTAGTGGTGCTTGCCTACTTTTTATGTGTCTGATTGAAAGTCTAATAATTGGGTGGGGTTTTGGTATGTGTTATTGTTTATGTCATACAAGAATCTATCTATTTACTATGTATACAATAAATGTAATATAGGAAACACCCCTTATTTTGAATGTCGTTCAAATCAGGGGCTGATCGCATGTTCGATGTCATTGAGGACATGTGCGATATGAGACCAAGTGCATTCTTCAAATACTGCTGGCGTTATTTCACTCCACTGATGTGCTTTGTAAGTTATTTAACATACATCACACCGCAGAACAGTTGAATTGTGGGTTCTAAGCAGTTTGTCTTGGATAGTAGTGTCAGCTGCAAAGCAAATCACAGGTTCATACTAATGTGCATATTCTAATACATTATCATTGTATGGCAGATTCTCCATATAAATGGGTTTTTAAAAAGAGGAGACATTTATTTAACTCTGTGTTTTGTAGCTGTCAGAGATAAAGCTGTAACTTTATGTTCTTTGGACAGAAAATTAAGAGAAGAATAAAGAAAAGTAAAGTGTGAGGGAAAAACACTACTTCTCTGCTTCTCTTTTATACCATATTGTTATAAAAATATATTAACAATACTATATATCTTAAGATGTTTTGCAGCTAATATTCCTTGTGAGTAAAAATGTGTTGCTATTTTACAAATACAAATATGTTAGCATCGGAAAACTGTAGTGGAATAAAGGGAAACAGTGTAGAATGTGCTGTTACAAGAAAATAATCAACCACTCCTGTTGCACTCCACTCTGATACTTTTCCTATAACAGCATGCCCCCGAGTGTTTTATTCCTTACGCACTTATGCACACAATGTAAAGCAAAACCTTCAGAGTGCATTATACTACAACCTCCTCCTCATCAAATCATCATCATCATCATCATTCAAGTTTTAAGATTTTATTTGTAATATGAAGTTAAATACAGTATGCAACTTGCAGTAAAATGAAAACCTGGCATACTCCTCATAGACTGTGCATCTAAATAAATGTAATTTTTCAGAAGAATATGATTTTGTGATATGCAATATGTTACATGATAAATGTAGAATGATGTGCAATTAAGGTACATAATGTGCAAATATAACAGAAGGGAAAGTGATGTATTTGAAATGCAGGTGAGCTACGAGTAATAACAGTAAAGTGCAGTAAGTTACAATGGTGTAATGAGTTTTTATGGAATCTGAGCATCAGTTCTTGTCTTGCTTACTCATCCTTTCCTTTGCTTTTAGGGAACTTTCATTTTTTACATGGCAAAATATAAGCCCCTCATGTATAACAATGTTTATGTATATCCAAACTGGGCTTATGGTCTTGGATTGTTCATGGTCACATTTTCCCCTGTTCTGGTCATTACATGGGGTTTGGTGAAACTATACACCAGCTCAGGATCACTAAAGCAGGTAATATATTAAAATAGTATATTTCATACTTTATATTGTTTCTCATTTGATCTGTATTTTGTCTGATATTGACTGCAAAAGAAGGAAGATAAAATATAAAGTAAAATATAAAGTATCATCTGTTGTTTTTCTTTCTGAACAGCGTTTTAAACGTGTGTTCACCCCAGATGACAAACTCCCGATGACCGAAAGACAAAGAGCACAGTCGCAGATTAGTGATATTCTAATGGCAGGAATTTGATGACCAAATGTTCATCAGTGGCTTCAATCCAAAGACAGGCAATTATCCTTTTAGAAATACACTGAGTTGCCATTTTATTAGGGCCCAGTACACTGTAACTGCACTGTACTGCATTATAATTATTTGATGTGTTAAATAATGTCCATATGTTGATCTAACAAAGTGTCAGTGAAATGTGAGCACGATGTACATTTACAATTTGGCACTTTTATCTAGAGAAACACACAGAAGTGCTCTGTGTACCCTGAACTCCAGAATACCATCAAGCTTAAACTGTGTTTTTGAAGATACATAATAATTCTTAGCACAACAGTTAAACTGGTGTGGTAATTTGTGTGTGTGTGTGTGTGAGAGAGAGAGAGAGAGAGAGAGAGAGAGAGAGAGAGAGAGAAAGAGAGATGCTGATACGTCAGGCGCAGTAGCACTGGTGTGTTAATTAAACACTGCATATTTTCACATATAGTTATAGGTATCTTATCCCTTTTCATTGTCTTATATGTCCTAACTGTCCCATGACCTTTTTCCATTAATATCAGCTTCTGACCCTTGATTTTAAATGGATAATTTTAGTTTTCTGACAATTTCTTAACTCAATGAAGCAGTGACATTGCTGTACCTGATACACTCACCCCAGGACCACAGAAACTCACTGTTGTGCTAAAAATGCCAAAATTATAATAATATCTGGCCAGTCGTGGTCACTTTACATTGATGGCCCTGGTAGAAGGAAGGCTAACAAACGGACAAAAAAGTGCATAGTGACATGATGGATCTAATGAATAGCCAACCCAGTGTACTTTCGGTAAGCTAATAAAATACTCAGCTTGTTCTTCCCTAAAAAAAGCCTGTTTTATATGTGCTTAGTAAATTTACAACCTTCATTCTGCCCCTTTAGTCAGCCATTTTCTGAAAGGAATTTGTTCTGCAGCTTATCGCAGATGATGAGTTACTATACTAACTGGCTCCTATTAACAGGTCCTTTTTAATCTTACTGGCATTAATTAAGTCTGTGTCTAGTTAAAGACCTTGAGATCAAAAAAATTTGCCGAATTAAGGGGAGCAAATTATCAATGTGGAAAGACTAAATGTGCACTCTTAAATATTTCATTGTCGCTTCAATTGGTTTTTACAATGCTGAGAGTGTGAAATGAGTCTGCTAAGCCACGTCTCTAGAGAGCATGCTTAGCTTCCAGCAGAGCAAACAGGATATCATGAGCACTGGTAATGTGTGTAATATTTTGAGAATTCTCTTCTTCATGAAAGGGCTATCAAGAAACATCATCAAGCTAAATCTTGATAAAATCATTTCCTGTTGAACAAAAAAAAAATGTAGTTACAGACACGTAATACATTATTGCTCACACTGAATTTGCTGTTAGAGCCACTGGGGATATATATTTTTTAGTTGGTGATATTATTATTGTTTTTCTTCGAGATGTGGAAATGATTTATGAAACCCCCCAGGAGCCGTGATGAAAGGAGAACCTCATTAAGTGAACAAATTTCTTTTCGAATTTGTTCTAAAATACCTTATTGACCATAATCAAAGACTATTCATCAAAACAGCAATTCTTGCTGGCATTGAACTCTCTGTGTCCAACACAATTTTTTTTTCTTTCTGCAGCACTTTAAACACGGACATTGTTCCTCCTTTCATTATCGCCTTTGCAGATATAGGAGAAATGAAGTCAATCTGCTTTTGAATGATTCAAACATACAATATACTGTATGTAAATGACTAATCTGTTTCTTTTAGGAATCAACTTTCGCTAAAGCTAAAATATTCATAGTACTATGCTGTTTTCTGATTACAGAATTTTGGGAAATTTTTAGAAGGGTGCAAAATAAGAGATGAAGATATTTGTGCCAACTTTTGTGCCAGCTTGTTCAGGAAAATGGGAGGATAGATAGATAAGATACAGCTTTCAGCCTTGCATTTAGATGGTTATTAGTTTAGATTAGTTTAGTTTGGTTTAGTTAGGTTTAGTTAGTATTCACTCTCTGAGTCTTTGCTGAAATAATATGAGAATTTGACTTGGACTGTATTGTACACATCTGTTATATATTTCTCTAATTAACTGTATTTCACTTTGCCCAATGTCAACAAAGCTGAATCGAATCGAATCAAATTGTTTAATAATCACTTTTAATAATTTGTATAGTGCAACTGAGCTTAAACTTGAACCCAGCTGTCTATCCTACAGTTAATGATGCAAAAATATTGTTTAGCTCTTTTGCACTGCAGTTACCACAATCCATATAGAATATGTTATTTTCTTGCTCTTGTTAAAAAAAAAATTGATAACAATTGGCTCAAAGAGTTTAAAGAGATTAAGGTTCAGGTTAAGTGCTTTATTATTTATATCCATCTCTTAAAACACTTGTATTCATTGAAATAAACTACACACTTGTTTGAATTTATTCCAATTCTAAATCAAATGATTTTAAAGACTCTGAAGTCAATTTGTCAAGCGCAATTAATAACCTGTGAAAAGGGAAGTAACCTACAAAAGAATAAGACACATATGGTACATAACCAAGTAAATTATTTATTTATTTTCTCTTCAGATATTAGTACCTGTAAGTATGAGCATTCACCTTTATGTAGAACTGTTTTCATCAAAATCTAATCTTCACTGGCTCTCTGAAGTCTTTTCTCTAAAGTCTCAGAAATACAGATAAAGGTTTTTCAGTTTTCTTTACACCCAGCATTAGTCACTTGGACAGAGTGGTAGGATCAGCAACTCAGTGACAAATATAGAATGTGTGATCATTCAACTCGTCATCATTCCCAGCCTGAGTCATGGAGCTCTTTGTCTTTGTCAGTCTGGCTCAGAGGGGTGACATATCTGACAGGTAGACAACAGCAGAGCAGTTATGAAATTTTTGTTCTTTTTGATGCTTACTTTAGCCCTACTCAGAAGGGGTTGGTGTCTCTGGGTGATTTTTAGCATATTCTTCATGATGTATTATTAAATGAATAATTGCTATTATATTAAATTAAAATGCAAAAAACTATTAGACTGGGGCTAGTATTTAAATCATTATATGTGATTTCAAACTCTTTTTTAAATAGCATTAAGTGTATCAATAGCTCACAGGTTTACAGGAAGAAAATTCCAGAGCTCGGGGCTTGTATGCAGTTGAAACCGATGTTTTGTTGCTGATTAGCGTGCTCAGTGGTATAATTAACCAATTTCATGATGAATCATCACAAACAGTAATTCCTGTAGTTCAAGAGTTTTTAAAAGGGCATGACTGTCATGAAGTAGACCTGCACGGGTACGTTTTCTTCAGAAATGGTCAGAAAACCAGCAAAAACCTGACAAGTCAGTAAATGTGAGGCAGACCATTGTAAAAACATTAATAAAGACAACTAGATAACAAACGCTTGAGCAAACAAAATAACACTGAAGGTTTGTTTCAAATCACATACATATGCACTATAGTACACCATTTTTTTACTATAAATAGTGTGAGTGAGTTCACACTGAATATTCCAACAAGAAGAAGTGCACTTCAAGTACGCAGAGGATGCACTTATTCAACCTCAAAGATAAACTGTGGAACGTTGGACACTTCATGCTCTCAACACTTGCAGCAGCCGTAGAGGAAAAGGGACAGAGCTACCAGGCACTGATGCTGGCTGAGAAAATAATTTCTAGATTTGTTAAATTGATCTCTATTTCAACATTTAAAAAATTCACCGTATTCTGCTAAAGTTTGCGGCATCGAATTACGTGTGGTTGACATCGTTTGCCGTCATCGGCTTGGAAATCAGTTACGTTTCCAGTTAGTAAAAAAAATCTGAGATGATACTACCCTTCTAAATCCTTTTATATATTAGACAGTAAAGTACAAAGTGTGTAGTAAGTCATTTGTAAACTTTACATCTAATTGTAAACAGATGAAGACCATTAGGTGATTGGGTGATTTTGGGGATAGAGCTGCTTGACTGGAGGTCTTGTGATGAATTGTAGGGCTGAGGATCTTTTACTTGAAGTCAGCAACTTTGGGAGTTGCAGGTGCATGTGAGACAATGGCTAGTGTGACAATTTATTGGAAAATAGTCTTAATAATAAATAACTTTTATTCCCCACTAAGTTCCTTCCTGCATAATTCTAAATGGTACTATTAAAAAAATCCAAAGTGCTGCTTATTAAATTATTAATACTGACCATTGGTGATGAGCAACAAATGGAGCTGAAACAAATGATGTAGAAGATATGGCAGGCATGCAGGCAGCATTGTGTATGTGGTCTGCATGCATATGATTGGATTTAGAAAGGAATGTTTGGAATAGTTCTATGGCCGATCAGATGAGGGCTTCCTGGGTGGAGAGACGCTGAAAGGAGTGACAGAAACTCAGCGGCCATCATTGTTCAGCTCCTCTAATGGCATTGTGATGTACAGAAGAGGTGGTATGCAAGAAATGTCCATTTGCAGAGAAGGAAACTTTTTTTTAGACCCAACTTGCTTGTCAAGGTACGGATTCACACTGAGGAGTAATAACTAAAGCTCAAATCAGATTCTTCTCATATTCTCCTCTAGTGGATAAGTATATATATAAGTATAGTGCAAGTAAATTTGGTGCAAGTGTATTTATACCCAGAAATACAATAAGATTTTTAATAATACATGGATGATGTGCTCGAACTGCTGAAAGCATTAAGCTAGACTAAACACTAAGCTGTTTACACTTTGCAGTCTCTGCCTGCATTATGTATTAAAAGGGGCAAAGTCATTAAACGCTGATGCTGTTTGATTGCTTTTTTTTTTTTCTTATTCTTCTAAATGACGAACCAAATAAAAATTAATCAGGCACAATTTATTTCTCATTTTGATATTATGATAAACATGTTTGTTAAGTCTATTCCAAGACAATTTTACACATTTCATGCTTCAAATGATCTTGTTAGACTGGAAATAATTTGTAGAAATAAGTGCTTGAAAATTATCTGTCCATGATCATTTCTTTTAATTCAGTGCCCACAGCAGGTCTTGCTCTAACATTTATGAACCAGTTAAAATACACGAAAGGGTGGATAACTAAGCAAACTGATTCAAGCTTCAGATTCAGATTCTGACGCTTGTAGCCAGAAAAGGGTACAAGCACGCTGATATTAATACGAGACTCCATACGAGACACATGATTTTTTTAATGAGTAATGTTATAGTTCTTCATACTTGCTGTTCATTCAAGCCAACAGTTAAACACATCATACATGTGACTATAATAAACAGAGTAGACCCTCCTCCTTAATCTGGAGATTAAGTAAAACTAAACTAAGAGATAGGCAGGTAAACATGGAATGTACTGAGCTTAATGCCTAAAGAAAAACTGCAGATTAAATATATTGGATACTGTCCAGCTTGTTTTAGTCCAGCTTGTTTTAGGCCTTCATTTATCTCTGCACTACAGATGTGCTGCAGTGCAAACATTTTTTTTTCTTTTCTGTGCATGTAGAAACACTTTTCACAGTTTGCAAAAGCTCATGAGCTCATTTCATAAATGTTGTTATGCAAAAATCCATCCATATCCTGAACTGCAAAATAATATTGACACAACAAATGTTCCAGGCTTATATATGCTTTCTGAGTGCAAAATAGCCATTACATTGTTGGCATAACATCGACTGTTTCCTCCGGTGGATATAATAATTATCAGCTCAAAGAAATCTCAGCTTTTTACTGCAGCTGTATGCTTGCCAGATTCCTGATATGTTAGACTTGAAGAAAAGTTTCAAACTGACCCCATTTAGACTGTTTAGCATTTTGACAGACAGAAAAACTGAGATCTGGATGTCATGTATGAATGGATCTCATTTTTTCTATGACAAACTTAAACTGTCAGGGTTAAACAATGCATTATATCATTCGTCTGGTAATATGAAAAGTTACAACCCTTTCAAATAAATAAACTAATCAATCCATCAGTCGATATACAAGAGCTATTAGGAACACTAATGTATTAAAATAAATGCATTAATATAAACCTGTGATCAAATTTTAGTTGAGATGCTGTTAGAGAATAAACTACCCTATGGTATAACAGCAAACTATTTGGTTTGGATGAAAAAATTAAACCATATTGATGTCTTTTTATATTAAAAGGCAGTGGTATGCTTTGCTTAGCACATTTTGATGGAATGCTATTAGATCATTATTGGATTGTAAAAGTGTAAATGAGGTCTTAGTGTAATAAGGCTATTACTAACATTTTTTGGAGTTGGTTGATATAACTGTACTATTAAGTAAGCTGTCAGGACATAATACAAGCCCCAATACTGTGAGACAAGCTCCAGAGGGCTTACTTAGCTCTTGTCATACAACATTAAAGAATTCTCCAGCATTCCTGATCCAGTGGAATTTTCAGTGACACCGGACTCTACTGAGGTTAAGGGATTATCTGAAGAGCTGCATTTAAGCCAAAAAATAAATAAATAAATTAATTAATAAATAAATACTGACTCTGCCTCCAGGCCAGTGACAGTTTCTATTTATTGAGGACTTGACACACCCCGGCAGTGTTAAAAGATTTCACTGGAGTTCTAGCCCTTGTCATGGCCTGTGAGTCAGTGAGGGAATCAATATTGCCTTGGCAAATGTTGGACTTAAGCTTGCTTAACCTACCACATCTGAAATGTTTTATAGACTCGGTAAGAAACATTACATTTTTTTTTGTAACAGCAGACAAGCAACATCATGGAAAGTGTTTGCATTGAGAATGACTGAAGGAAGCACTGTGTCAAGCAGCTCCTATTACTGTCAGTCATTAAAGCCCAGCTGAGTGTGAACAAAACTTACTCTGCACCTCCTGCCAGGTGAACCAATTCCTCAAACACATGGAGCAGATGGACCAATTACACACTGGCAGTGCTCACAAGAGGGAACAGACAGATCAGGTAAACCAGCTCCACTAAGCATCCACAATCATGTCGCTACAGGGAGAGCAGGAGCTGTCCCAGTGCAAGCTTGACTGGAGTGAGAAATGGCTGGCATGCTGGGCAAGGGAATCAACTATGAGTAAACAGCTTGGGCTTCTTCTTTTTTATTTTTTTAGCTGGATTGTTCAGTATATATTAGGCATGTAAACATCTGTACCAGGTTACCTCTAGAGACAAATAATGGTGGAAAGGATCAGAGAGCTATACACTTCTGAGATTTTGAGAATACAACATTCCCATCATTGTTGTCAGGCAGGGAAATTAGGTTAAAAATATTTACCACAAAAAAATACTGTGTGTGTGAAACATCACGGCATTGAATAAACAGAAACAAACAAATAAATACATGATGTTGTTGCCAATATTATTGTAATGGTTTTTTTATTATTATAATGTATATGAAAATATTATATATGATTTTTATTATTATAATGATTTTTTTTTTCTTTTCAATATTTACTATTTTGAATAAATGAGGTGGATGTCCATTTCACTTTACTGTGAAACACTGTGAGCTGATGTATGAAAGTGCTATATGATAAATAAATAAATATGTGCTACATTTATTATATAGGAGCTATATAAATAGGTTCTATATAAATAAATTACGTTACAGTTAACTGCTTCATTTTTGCATTAAACTTCTAAATTTCGAACCTCTTGAAGTCTGTTCTGAGTTCAGGCACACGTGAGGAATGACATTTCATTTTAACATTATCAAACAAACCAGGTTTTAACTTGTGTCACAGTAGGAAAATCTGCATTTGTTCGCTCAGCACCTCAGATGAAATGTCTTTAATAATCTTGATTATGTTGTTGGCATTTCACAAAATGTCTTTATTTAAAACAATATCACTCTGCCTTTGTTCCCCTGAGTTCTGCATGCAGAAACATATTATACTACTTTATAATCTCATTTTTATAACAAAATCTAATCATTTACTTATTCGAATTGCCCAAAATTACAAAAGCTACTCATTCATTTAATCGTTTATGGCAGCATAACATTAGAAATTCTCAATCTAATTTTCTTTCTCTCTAATGTAGACACACAATCAAAGTTGGATTTAACGCGAGGAGCTAAAACAAAATATTAATAAGTTGTCATTTACTCTGAATATATTTAAATCTATAACAATAGGCTTAATAGAATGCTTCCTGGAAAGCAAAAGGGGGAAATGACCATGTGAATTCATCAGCTGGTGCCTGGATAAACAAACCCATTCTGTTATTGACATGTGATGAATTATTAAATCAAGCCGTTTCGTATTTAATCGAAATCCCCAATCCCATTTCTCCAAGCCAAATCAAATAAGAAAGGCAATGAATAATGATTTATAATGGCAAAAGTTGGAATTGGACAGGTGGACAGCCTGTGTTCCTGAAGGGGTAAATGCTGTTAGTCTAATATGCACCGTCTCTACGTATGTCACAGCACCCCCACTTTTTATTACTCGTTATTATTATTTACAGTAGTAGTATGATAAGGAGAAACATTATATTAATAATAGTTTAAATATTATAGTAATATGCAGTAGTAGTGTTTGTAGCATAAATGGTTACATTACTCTGGTCAGAGACTTTTTTTTATTTATTTATTTATTTATTTATTTATTTATTTATTTATTTATTTATTTTCAGGTATACAAGCAATGAATAAATGTTTCCAACAGCAAGAAAAAAGGAATGTGTTGTTTATTCTGTTTATCCAATATATAGAGTATTTTGTAATTCTCCAAACCTATATAATTAAAAAGACCATGAATAAAGATCCCTAATAGCAAGATCATTGAATTGTGGTGTTTTGTCTGTTAATCCAATATGTGTGTTGTGAGATGGTCGGCATTGTAGTACTTGCAATATCCTAGTATTTGTAACTGTACTGTAAGGCAGTGCTATTATTTTTTTAAGTTTAAGTAAATCGGTCTCAATTTAAGTCTTTTTTTATTTTAACACATGGTTATGCTTTGCTTTGCCTTCACAGTGCTGATCCTGTCAGAGTATTGCCGGTATCTGTTCACTGTCCATTGTATCATGAGCGAATTCAATGACTTCCTTTGATCCAAGCTGTTCTACCATATCAAATGCAATAACACTATTTAGCCACAGTGTGATGTCCTCTAATTAATATTACACAACACTGTCACACCAGCAAGGGGCATTATGCCTCCCCACCAGCAGAGGTCACCATCCCCACAGTTCTAGCTTACCCAGGTCACTTCCTGTTTTTAGAATATTTATGGCCTATAGGCATTATTATTATTATAAATATTAATACCTAAATGCTGCATTCACTATTCAGCATGTATATCATATTATATATCTAATGCTTATGCATTATAATATTACCATCAATACAAATTAAATCACTATGTTTAATAATAAGGATATTAATATAATGTCATTAAGACCATATTCATCAGGTTTGACTGATCATTCAAGAAAGCGATCACTGGATGAAGTGTTTTAAAATATTTGAAGTGTATTAATGATCATACATAAAAACCTTTTCTTTTTTTTTTAAATTAGAGACTTTTGTACAATTGTGATGAGCAAAAATAATCATATAAACAACAATCTTCTAGCAACAACCTTGTGACAGTGTCAAAAACTGCAGAATCTAGACTACGCACATACATGACTCATTGATGATGTGTATATTACTAAATGAGAACACCTACTTGTAAAATATAATTCCTTGTTGTCAGGTCTGTAAAGTCCAATTTTATGGCACCCTGATTGGCTAGCCAGCTAGATCATGTTGATTTATACACTCCCTTTAAAAGTGCTTCCAGTCATCTGATTTCATCTCATCTGCATCCATATTTCAAGTCAAAACTAGAATATTGAGCAGTATTATTGTAAGCCTGGTCTGCTGATGGTGTCACTTACTCTACTACAGTAACAATTTTGAACCAGGAAGTGGACTTTTACACAGCAAACACAGAGTGATACACAAAGTGAAACGTTTCAGAGCAGTTACAGGAAATATAAGCACTGCTGAAATGGTGCGTGACCAAACGGATTAGTAGACCAAAACAAACTGTTGTATAATATACCTTGTTATCATATATATATGATATGGTATGATATGATATGACATGATATTGTAAATCACAGTAATACTTATAAACACTGTATATTTAGTGTTTTCACACACAAAAAAAAACCCCCCACTGCAATATGACATAAGAAAATGAGAAAACACAATATTCTCAGTCATATTACAACATGTTGCACTCCTCAGGTTCATATGTATGGCTTGGCAGACTTAAGCAACTGTGACTGGCAAGGCTCGCCAAGTGTGTTTCAATTTGTCCTGGTTTCAAAGCTTGCCTGCCACAGCAACGAAACTGATTTCACAGTGGCACACGCTTTAAATTATACGTAGCTACTTCTAATTTGCTGTAGGCTTTTTTTCTTTATCTGCTTGTTTTTTTCTCAGCATACTTACAAATTCATTGTACCTGATTACAGTAACATGGATTCAAAGTGCATACTGTTCATGTTCAATACGATCCATTATTTAGGGGCTGTGCTAATAATCTTCTTAAGTATAATGGGGAAAGAGGTGCTGCAGGAACAGCTTTTCACCAACAAGCAGCAAGACCAAATAGACAAATACTGAGCCATTCTTTATGTCCACATAAGACTCGAGAGTCTGCTTGGAGAAACAACAAATATCTGTATGCTACCTTTCTGACACACAAAAAGCCATATTTCCCTTCTCATCACACTTTTTCTCTCTCTTGTTCTCTGTTTATAATGATGCCTCAGAGAAAGAAAGAAACAGAAATAAAGTGTAAAATCAGGAAAAACAACAGTCTGGGACTTTTGTGTGTTTCCCAATCAGCAAACAGAATGTCATATAACTGTGTTTGCTCAAGGAGAGAAAAATATGAAAACGGGTGGCAATCTATGCCAGAAGATGTCAAAACAGACCGAAGCTGCAGATGAGCTTGCCATCTTTTTTTCTGTTCCCAGACATACTGTATTTTCCAGGACCCTAAAACAGGTGCTGTTGGACAGAGAAGTTATATTTTTTGCATAGAAACTGAGGAAAGATACTGTAACCATGTCATGTCAAGTAGCATGTCATTTGGTGTCATAAATGATCATGACATATTATGTACATATTAATAACAGTGTTCTTTCACTATTACAAGTAACTGTCAGTATGTCATAGATGTCAAAATCTTTAATCTTACATTACTGCTCATTTTTGTTACTTGTAATCTAGGTGAATTTTGTGTTATGATAGGTTTTACACATCCTGTTGAATGATTCTGAATGATGCTTTTATGATTAACCATATAAGTGAAATTCTTTTCTCTTGTCACACAACTTGTCAAAAAGTTTGTGAGCTTTACAATGATGTCAGTTATTTCTAATTATTTTTTTCTTTTTCTTAATCTAAGTTCAAACTTATCTGTGAACCCAACAGTATCAAAGATTAAATCTGACATCCTTTATATGTCATCCCTTATATCTCTTTCATATATCTCAAAGAGGGTCCAATCTTTCTTAAAGATGGTTTTGGAAATAACTAGACCCAGTGACATGCTAATGAAGAACGGCATCTCTTCTGCAGCTGCGACAAGTAATCAAACAGCATGTCGGAAAGAGTGAGAGTGGCTTTGAAGATGAAGTGCAAACACTGTCCTTATAGCAGGTACGATGAAATGCAGAGCATGCACTTTGCAATGCGCTGACACAGACCCAGCGGAGTCCTGAGACTGCTTCGCCAACCTGTCCCAGCTTAGCTCGATGCAGCCGTGATTAAAGAGATGGTGTAAATAATAAGGACGTCCAGTCAGCCCACATATTCATCAGTGCTCTTGCTGTACAGCTGGAGCTGTGGCCTCCGCTTATCCTCAAACCACGTTTCAACTCTCTATCTCAAGGTAGAAGAGCAAAATGGACATAATGATGGGTAGCGCTGAGATTATGGCCTGTAAAAAGTATCCACCGAACACAATGCACAATACAGCATTTTTCAGAAGTAAAGATATATACATTGAATGGATGGTGAGGTATCTTTATTACAAGAACTATTAAATGCTGGCCATTTTCTTGTCTGAAGGTAATTCCTGAACCATATGCAGGTCCATGTAATTTCCTATATTTAGAAGGAAAGATAGTGTATCCAGCTGTGGTGAGTGCTAAGCTATATAGCTTCAAGTGACAGATTTCCACATGTGACAGATGCAGCTGTTAAATATTGCAGTACAATCATTCATCAAAATATTTGATGATGTCAAATTTAAATTTAATCTATCTATCTATCTATCTATCTATCTATCTATCTATCTATCTATCTATCTATCTATCTATCTATCTATCTGTCTATCTGTCTGTCTATCTATCTATCTATCTATCTATCTATCTATCTATCTATCTATCTATCTATCTATCTATCTATCGATCTAATTTTTAGTAGCATATCCAATAGAATGCAGGAAAACAAAACAAGCTTAGATGGACCAGTAAACATGGCAATGGGTCCAAGTTCCATAGTAATCAGTTCATTTTCAGTGCATCAGGATACATAATAACTGGTGTTTATCTTTGTATGAAAATGTCCAGCTTCAGTTGGAGTTGAGCAGTCATGTGTACCATTTAATAAACATTTACATATAAAACCGACTGCTGGAGGGTGTGGTTTCATCCAGTTAATTGTTATGGTTCATCATGCAGGCGTACTTGAAGAATATATCTCTGGGTTTGACTACACATAACCTGGGGAATCCCTTCAAACAGAATATAAAGTGGGATAAAGAGCAATATGCAAGATTTTCATAATCTCATCCTTGACCCCTTGCCAAAATATAAATATTTTTAGACAATCCCAGAATATGTGTGTGATTTCCTGCCTGTCCACAATGTCTCTGCTATAGGATTTTCACAGATGCTGTTCTAAAGAACCTAATTTATGTTTTCCTCAAATTCCTTCCAAATCATACTGCTGATGCCTCACAAAATAATAGAACAAATGCCAGAAGCATAACTCTTAAATAAACATTGAACTATAGAAGGATCAGCCACCAAACAGGCCTTTCTATTCAAAATTCCCTATCAGATCCATTTCTACTATACATAATAAGACACCTGCTGTTGCCAGCTTTTTAAAAGAAATAAAACACTTGGGGGCATGTTGTTATGGGAAAAAATGACTCTGTGGTGATTGAAAGCATAGTTACTGTTACCACCTCAAGGTTGATTGTTTTCCCATAACAGCATAAAATGATTTATTGCTCAATTTATTTATTACCACCAGCTTCAATTTCCTATTAATTAAATAACAGCATATCAAACATTTATCATTTATAATTTTTAATTACAATCATTCAGTTTTTGCTCCCATTTTTGAAATATTTCAGATTCAGATTAAACTAGTAAAATTATTATTTGAAATCTAAAAACTGTTTAATTGATTAAGTATTATTCAAGCATTGAACTCCTCAGTGTGATTTTAGTGAAATTGAAAAATCCTTTTGCAGAAACTACAGATTTGAGGTTTCTCCTGAACAGTTTGCTTATATCTGTGTGCGATGGCATCAAGCTATCTAGTTCCTCCTGCTGAAAAGCAACCCAAGAGCATCATGCTATCAGCAGTATGTTTAATCACAGGGATAGTGCTACCTGGGTGTTGGGCTGTATTTAGGTTTCACCAGACATTATGATCTGGCTTTAAATCAACTGGTTTAACTTTAGTGTATACAGTATATGTAAATAATTATGTTATATTTTGTGGTCTGATATCTCTCCCATAGGGCCAGATCTATGAAAAGATTATGATATTGCTGAGGTCTACACAGGCTCACGTTCACCTATTTCAGCCAATGAGCTCTGTAACTGCTTCATTGTTGTAGCCGGACTCTTGGATACTTCTATGACAATTGCCTTTCTTGCCCAAGCACTCAGTTTGGCCTGGTCTGGGTAGTGTCTATTTTTTTCCCCACTCTGTTATAATGGATTTCTCTGTGCTCAAAAAAGTTCAAAGCTTTTCAAGTGTTTTAAATACTTTTCCATCTTTTCTACCTCTTAACAACTTATTCTCAGTGATAGCACCTTGGTCTTCGTGACAGCATGACTGATCTGTTCTGTCATTTTAGGTGTGAGTCAGGTGTATTTATTGTGCATGCACTGAACACATGTGGATTTAAAATGAACAGATACTCTGATCAGCCATAGCATTATGACCACCTGCCAAATATTGTCTTGGTCCCAATTTTGCTGCCAAAACAGCCCTGACCCGTCGAGCACAGGGGTCAGCATGGGCACCCTGACTGGTCTGTGGCTATGCAGCCCCATACACAACAAAATGTGATGCTCTGTGTATTCTGACATCTTTCTATCAGAACCAGCATTAACTTTTATAGCAATTTCAGCAACAGTAGCTAGTCTGTTGGATCGGACCACACGGGCCAGCCTTCGCTCACCACATACATCAATGAGCCTTGGCTGCCTATGACCCTGTCACCGGTTCACCACTGTTCCTTCCTTGGACCACTCGGTGTATGTACCATGTTTAACATATTTCATGTAAGTGCATATATGCAGAAGGGCAGCGAATACTTATCAATATGCAGTTTTCAGACTTTCAAAATAGATCTGAGGAAATTCATATGTGACACTAATTTAATCTGATCTTGAGGGTTAAATGCCTACACTGTTATACAATAAGAAAATGCTGCATAAGCTCCATTGTGCGATTTGTAAAATACATCAAGCTGAAGGGATTATAGCATTAACACTATCATGCCACATAGCCATCAGTTTATGTGTGGTCAAAGTCAAAGTCAAAGTCAAAGAAGCTTTATTGTCACTTCAACCATATATAGCAGATGCAGTACACAGTGAAGTGAGACAACGTTCCTCCTAGACCAGAGGTGGTACTGTACAACTAATAGGCATGTAACGATACATATCATATACAAAACTGTCAAGCTGATTCAGTACATCTGTGTATAAAAATACATTCAACAGACTGGTTAATTGATATTTAAACGTAATTACTAATTACGTAATTATAAAAAAAGGAAGTTCCTGTTTGCAATGTGGAGAGGGTACATGAATTTCTTTACAAAAAAAAAAAAAATCTTCATCTAAGCATGCTGATTTTCTTGAGACAATATGCTAGCATACCAGCTTACTAGCATCATAACATTTTAGCTTGATAAAAAAAAAAGTCATGGCTTCAGTAAGCAGCAAACAGGAACTGTAAACTTCCCCCAGATCTTTAAAGTCTGGTTTATGGAAGCGCTTCAGCTTTCAACTTTCAATTTTTTGCACTTTTATAGTGTTAAATATTTCAATCACATACCCGCATACTCAGCTGATGCTTATTTTTGCTGTATTGAAAATGCACTGTATCAAGAGAGCCATATTGTATGGTATCAGCTTTGAATTCGGTGTATTTTTACACTGCAAACAAGTAGGCCAGACAGTTTTGGTGGATGAAGAATTCTTAAACTGCTGGAACTTACAGTTATTGAGAATGACTAATACTAGCATAATTATTTAGGTGATTATTTTAATTTAATCACTTTTCATGCTAATGCAAGAGTTCTCCAGACCTGAAGAATAAAATAACTCTGATCTGATCCCTCTACATGATCCAGTTTAACAGCATAAAGCGAAGTACAGCTGAAGTAATTATGACCACTGAAAGCAGACTGTCCAGTATGATAGGCAGCTCATATGGTGGTTCACTATCTAGAACAGGATTGCATGCATAAAAGCACATGGTGGGAAAAGGATGGAGGATGGGGGTTGGAAGCAGAAGAGGGAGGGATGCAAACATAGTAATAACCATGCAGCAGGCATGCAAGGCCCAAAGGATACAATTAGCAATCAGGACAGAGTGCTACAGTTCTGATTACAAATGCGAATCACGTCTCACTACAAAAGCAAGGTTTATCAAACACTAGCGGAGACACCGAGCAAAAGCTGAACCTTCTGCACTGGATGTTTGACAAACCACATAACAATTCTCAAACAGAGCTCTTGATGAAGGGTTTTGTAGGTTATTTGTTTCCAAACAGGCACATAGTGGGATTAATTAGAGTTGAAAAGACATGGATTATTTAGACATGACTTAGACGTGACTTAAATATTTCACCGTCCTGATATGGTATATAACGTTGCATGCAATTCCGGAAATGTGCTTTACACTCTGACGTGATTCCTGTCTACATCTCAGTATGATATAAGAGCCTAATGTATAGCTTAGATGAATATCTACTGAACAAGGAAAATTATTGAGTGAGTCTAATATCACAAGGGCTCCCATGAGGTCTTATGGGGCAGCTGTTTGCTAACTGAAGCATGAAGACAATCATTAAGGCTAGGCCATGTGAGAATTTAATTTAATATCTAATGTTAAATGTTAAATATTCAATTATATATTTTTTTCTCAAAATAATGTTCGATTTCTTTCTTTGCACCAATCAAACCCCAGATTCACAGTGCAGTGAAGGGGCAGAGACAAGAGAGACGAGAGATGAAGATACTATCAGTAAACATTAGTTATTTATATACCACAGCACTGTTGAATAAAATACCTCACAAATAATCCACTAGTAACTCTGTTTCATTTTAGGCCACATCAGACCTCCCCTTTGTTGTTTATTCTCTTATATCAGCACACCCCAGAGAACTTAAATCATTACGTTCTCAGAATATTTCTGTAACACAGCATACTCAATATTGTGCACTGAATATTCTCTCCACAAAAGAATGAAGCTTGAGTAAGACACATCAAAGTTCCCTCATGCCCTCTGAGAATCCTAAGCTAATTTCTTCATGCTTAAAGTCTTAAATGGAGTGAATGGGCAGCTCCTTTGAAATTAACCACAGATTTTAAGCATAAGCATCTACTTTTCTTAGAGTTCATGTTACGCATTTGTCCTTAAATATATGTCAAATTATGTAAGAGACATGTGTTATTACATTTTCTATCAAAGGGAGTTCCTCAGTTTAACCTTAAACTGAGTAAGCTGTCTAGTTAGGAGAGCTAACTAACAGATACTGCTAGATCTGCAAGCAGTATCTGGTCTTGAAATCACAATATTTGTCTTTTTTGTTTTTTTACTATAACAGGAGCTCTGATAGTAGTGCAACTGCAAATCAGAGCTTTATGTTAAGGAACTCACTCTCATAATAAATTGAACACAGATTAATATTTGTTAAACATTTGTGGAAGGAGGCAGTGTTTCCACTGTAACTTTCAGACATAAAAGTATTTTTCCAGCAAAACTGTTGGGAGAGAGGAAAAAGGAGTGCCTTGTGAAAAGTTATAGATGTTTTATACAACATTATGCAACATCTACTGCACTATTTTGATAAGACATGCCGCATTCCACTAGTGCTGATATTTAGTTTGAAAGCACTGGTACATTATTCTGTTTGGTACAATTCACTGTTAAATCACTCCACTTGTCTGTGTTCACTGGATAAAATTCCATTTCTCGTAACATATATACACTATATTGCCAAAAGTATTTGCTCACCCATCCAAATAATCAGAATCAGGTGTTCCAATCACTTCCATGGCCACAGGAGTATAAAATCAAGCACCTAGGCATGCAGACTGTTTTTACAAACATTTGTGAAAGAATGGGTCGCTCTCAGGAGCTCAGTGAATTCCAGCGTGGAACTGTGATAGGATGCCACCTGTGCAACAAATCCAGTCGTGAAATTTCCTCGCTCCTAAATATTCCACAGTCAACTGTCAGCTGTATTATAAGAATGTGGAAGTGTTTGGGAACGACAGCAACTCAGCCACGAATTGGTAGGCCACGTAAACTGACGGAGCAGGGTCAGCGGATGCTGAGGCGCATAGTGCGAAGAGGTCGCCAACTTTCTGCAGAGTCAATCGCTACAGACCTCCAAACTTCATGTGGCCTTCAGATTAGCTCAAGAACAGTGCTCAGAGAGCTTCATGGAATGGGTTTCCATGGCCGAGCAGCTGCATCCAAGCCATACATCACCAAGTGCAATGCAAAGCGTCGGATGCAGGGGTGTAAAGCACGCCGCCACTGGACTCTAGAGCAGTGGAGACGCGTTCTCTGGAGTGACGAATCACGCTTCTCCATCTGGCAATCTGATGGACGAGTCTGGGTTTGGCGGTTGCCAGGAGAACGGTACTTGTCTGACTGCATTGTGCCAAGTGTAAAGTTTGGTGGAGGGGGGATTATGGTGTGGGGTTGTTTTTCAGGAGCTGGGCTTGGCCCCTTAGTTCCAGTGAAAGGAACTCTGAATGCTTCAGCATACCAAGACATTTTGGACAATTCCATGCTCCCAACACCGTGGGAACAGTTTGGAGCTGGCCCCTTCCTCTTCCAACATGACTGTGCACCAGTGACCAAAGCAAGGTCCATAAAGACATGGATGACAGAGTCTGGTGTGGATGAACTTGACTGGCCTGCACAGAGTCCTGACCTCAACCCGATAGAACACCTTTGGGATGAATTAGAGCGGAGACTGAGAGCCAGGCCTTCTCGTCCAACATCAGTGTGTGACCTCACAAATGCGCTTCTGGAAGAATGGTCAAAAATTCCCATAAACACACTCCTAAACCTTGTGGACAGCCTTCCCAGAAGAGTTGAAGCTGTTATAGCTGCAAAGGGTGGACCGACGTCATATTGAACCCTATGGATTAAGAATGGGATGTCACTTAAGTTCATATGCGAGTCAAGGCAGGTGAGCGAATACTTTTGGCAATATAGTGTATATATTTATCAATCTATGACTTCTTTGGGAACTATTTTCATTGACAGAGAAAAAACAAAAACAAAATGTTTTACCTAAATAATTTACCTGATTTTAGAACTTTTGTATAAAGCACAATCATGCTCACAATTGTGCTACTGTACTAATTATGAGCAGGGATGTGATTACCTATGGCACTAAGAGGACATGCTGTCATAGGAAAATATCCTCAAGGTGTCCTTCATTATGTTCCTATAACATCACACAGCAGAGTGTATTATTCCTTATTTATGATAACAATATAACACAATATAACATTATGTTTATTCATGATTTTTTGTGACAATAGTTTATTCACAAGAAAAGACAGATAGATAGATAGATAGATAGATAGATAGATAGATAGATAGATAGATAGATAGATAGATAGATAGATAGATAGATAGATAGATAGATAGATAGATAGATGTATCAGGCCTTGCTAAATGTATTTTGGCATCCCCAGGGGAACCAGAAATGATATCAGTGGTGATGATGCTATCTTGGTAGGAAATTAGAGTATCTAACATTTCCCGCAAATAGACATTTGTGTGATGGAACGTAGCAGCTAGATTATGTAAATGAGGCAGAAAAGCTCTTGGCTCTCTGGCAGGAGACTTCAAAGTAGTAGGGTTAGTGAGGGAATTAGTCTGCTAGCTAATCTCAATGGATGAAGGAATGGAGGTTTCACTTAGCTAATATACACACTTTCAATTTTGGAGAGAAAGGAAAAGCATGAGAGAGAGAGAGATTGAGAAAGGGAGAGATTGAGAGAGAGAGAGAGAGAGAGAGAGAGAGATCAAAGAAAGAGGGACACTATCAATTTTCCCTTCTTGATAGTCTCCCTTTTAGTGAATGATTTAAGATATAGCCATCTCAGAAATGTCTGGTTTCTGGAGTGTCTATTTATGTGGTTCAATATCCATATTGAACCACAATATATGTGCATAATAATAATATAAATGCACAAAATATACATTTTCAGCAATACAGAACTATAGACAAGATGAGAGGGAAATATAATAATAATAATAATAATAATAATAATAATAATAATAATAATAATAATAATAATAATAATTATTATTATTATTATTATTATTATCCTAATAATTACAGCTTGTTCAATAGCAAGATTAATAACCAGATTTCCTGCTAGGTGCTGATGCTACAAATAACAAGCTTGGAGTTAGTTCTAGCAGAAAAACCTGGAACTGCTGAAAAAAAGTATTAGTAACTAATGGATATGTAATGGATTTTGATGTATTACTGGTGTTTTGTAACATTAGTTTAATGAAACATGTTATCGCTAATGGTTCCTGGTGACTTATTTAAATTTATCCTGATGGTAATCCTCCTCCCATGAAAGAAGGAGCTATTACATTCTGGTGCATTGTTATTTAATAAACTTCCAGCACATAGGCTCTTCCAATTGTTATTTAATAAACTTCCAGCGCATAGGCTCTTCCAATTGTTATTTAATAAACTTCCAGCGCATAGGCTCTTCCAATTTAGACAAAAATGATGTATTTTGACTTTGTATCACAATTATGAAAGAAGCATGAATTTGTAAGCATAAACAGATCTGTTTAAAAAAAGCAATTTATAGTGAAAATACTGTTTTACATTGCATTTTCGGCAATTCGAGCATTGAAACATCAATAGTAACATAGAATTCGCTATACCGTTGCCCTGAAGGGGTTTACTTGGTCTGCTGTAATAGTTAAAATAATGTACATGTGAATTTAACATTCACATGAATGTCAGGACCCAAGGTTCTTTCCAAGCAGAACATTGCCTAGAGCATCACACTGCCTCTGCCGACTTGCCTCTTTTCCATAGTGCATCCTGGTACCTCTCATCACCAGGTAAGCAAGCTGTCATGCACTGTGTGTTCTGGCACCTTTCTATCATAGACAGCATGAACCTTTTCAGCAGTTTGTACTACAGTAGCTCTTCTGTGGGATTGGACCAGACTGGTTAGCCTTCATTCCCCTTGTGTATCAATGAACCTTTGGCACCCTTGACCCTCTCACCGGTTCAGAGTTTGTCCTTTTTTGGGCCACTTTTGGTAGGTACTGACCACTGCATACCAGGAACACTACACAAAACCACCAGTTTTGGAGATGCTCTGATCCAGTTGTCTAGCCATCACAATTTGGCCATCAAATCATTAAACGTCCCGTGTTTCCTGCTTTTAACACAACAAAATTCAAAAACTATTCACTTACTGCCTAATATATTCCTCCCATTGACAGGTGCCACTGTAATGAGATAATCAATGTTAGTCACTTCAGTGGTTTTAATGTTATGGCTGGTCAGAGTCTGTTCAGTGCCTTGCAAAAGCATTCAGCTCCTTAAAAATATTGACCAAAATATTGATTTGTTTGAGAGATTATTATTACAGACATTATAGTACATTTTATATGAAGTATAGAAAATGTATAATTTATAAAGTAGAGGTTTATAAAGTATATATTTAATAATCAAAACATGTTGCCTTCATAAGTATTCATTCCCTTCAAATTATCACTTGGTAGAAATTACCTTTTGCTTTAATAACAACTACTTTCTGAGGAAAGTACCTTCTATGGATTTCCTTAATTAAGGTATGTCCTGCATTGGGCTTTCAGACATACACCAATTAAATTTCAGAATTACCTTTCTTCATGTGCATACATCAGTTCATTGTGATTAAATTGAGCTATTATAAAACAATTTGCTTTCATAATGATTTAATCAAGCTTATTTTATTTCCATGAAGAAAAAAATCAAACTCCATGTTCTCACCTGTGCTAAAGCTCAAACCATCAAAGCATCAGCCACATTAACCACTTCACTATTTAACTGCATGTAATTAAGACCTCTTAATTCAATTGTTCCTGTCAGTGCTGACATCCCTGCAAGATTTCATAATGTCATTGGCTTACCTTAATACTACATGACTTGATCAGTTTTACACTACATACCTCAATCTAGTTATTAGAAATGTGTTATAATTAATTTTAGTATGATCAATTAAGTCATGTATTGATGAAATCAAATTTGAAAATGTTTTATTGTAAACTGTATATAATATGTTTTCTTAAATCTGACTGAACATTTATTAAGTGCAAAGCTTTGAGACTTAAGGCTCAAAGACATTATCTCAAACTTGGTCTCATCACTAAAAAAAACATTAAATAATTAAAACTGGGTTACTCCCGTGCTTTCATCACTCCACTCTGAGCTATTGTCTCTGTCCGTAACTCCTTCAGTGTCTGTTGTGTCTCACTGTGGCGTCCCTCAACAGTCTCAGGCTTGTTTTTGTGTTGCTTTGAGGGAGGATTCTTATCTAGGTTGTGTTTTGCACACAAGATATAACTGTACACCCTGCTCTTTCAACATTTTTACCTTTAGTAAACAGTAAGTTCAGTCATTCTGTTACCTTTTTTAACTTCCTTACAATGCTCCTTGTGCTGCTCCAATGGTCTATAAATGAGACCATAAGGGGAATTTTGTAGACATGGGGACAGACACTAAACAAGGGTGTTGTTTTGTGTGTGTGTGTGTGTGTGTGTGTGTTAAAAAAGACATTGATGCATGACACCCCTACCACTGGATGTTTGATGCCTGACATTTCATTGATCTCATTTTCAGTGATGCCTTCTGTCTATCATACACAATCATACATTTATGTAGCCTGGTCTAATTAGTTTGACCTTTCGGTTTCATCCGCTTCTTTTTAATTTGTTTCATATAACCTATATTAACCAAACAGTTCTGTGTGAAGACCACATTTAACACCTTCCCTTTCAAATGGAATTCAAAGGTGTCTCTGATGGTGACTTCTGTCCTAATAGATGTGTCATATTTTATAATTGACTTTTGTTACATTTGCCTCTGTAATAAACTCTGACTCCAGGCTGTCAGAAAGGTAATAAGAAAGCAATGATTTGTAGCATTTGACGTTATCTACATCTATACCATTGGTGATGTGTTGTCCATAGATGCAGGTGGGGCAGAGCCTACCAAATACCTTCATAAAGTCCTCAGTCACAACTCAATACATTTTAAATTCCATAAAATATACAATATATTGCCAACGTTTTTGGGACAGCCTTCCAAATAATTGATTAATTCAGGTGTTGTTTTTCAGGGGTTTGGGCTCGACCTCTTAGTTCCAGTGAAAGGAACTCTTAATGCTTCAGCATACCAAGACATTTTGGACAATTTCATGCTCCCTTCCTGTTCCAACATGACTGTGCACCAGTGCACAAAGCAAGGTCCATAAAGACATGGATGAGCGAGTTTGCTGTGGAGGAACTTGACTGGCCTGCAAAGAATCCTGACCTCAACCCAACAGAACACCTTTGAGATGAATTAGAGCGAAGACTGCAAGCCAGGCCAAAACATCTGCTTTTACATGCACATGAATGCAATATAGAGTTGGCCCACGCTTTGTAGCTGTAACAGCTTCAACTTTTCTCGGAAGGCTTTCTACAAGGTTTAGGAGTGTGTTTACGGGAATTTTTGACCATTCCACAAGAAGAGCATTTGTGAGATCAGGCACTGATGTTGGACAAGAAGGCCTGGCTCACAGTCTCTGCTCAATGATCCCCATGGAGGAGAATTTTAAGAGCATTGGTCAGTTCAGAGATATTCTTTAGCATTTTGTCTCGAATGATGATGATGAGAGGTTTCTCCTCTAGAATGCTTATATTGACTCAGTAATGCAGAAGGAAGGAATTCCATTGTCCCAGGCTGCTTAGAGCACGACGATGTCATCACACATCTGATCAGTGCAGCATGAAAGTTAAAAGGATATCTGGTTGTATTATGGTTAAAACTCAATAATGCAGTCAGGAGTCAGTGCCACACAATTTGGTTGAGGTGGTTACACTGAACCAGCGTCATGTTCCTAGGAGGATCTCTGACATCAATAACTATTACAGCTTTAGCCTGAGATTCACTGCTGGGTCCTCTACATTACAGCATCGATTGGACAAAAGCATCATCACATGGTGATTGCTATGAACATACTGGTCAAGGCAGCTGAGGCTGAGTGCCACATCTGTAATGTGACAGCTCCCAGTTAAAGCCTTTATGAACAACCTCACAGACACAGTGGTATCAGTCCTGGGCAGCAGATGGATCCTCCAAAGCTTGTTAAATCAAGCTAAATCCAGGTCACTTAAGCTGAAGAAGGGCAGACATGGTGGACAAGGTCTGCATTTCGTTGAGTGTAATTCTCTCTATTTTGGGGAAGCCAGGCAAGAATCTAGGCAAGGTCTAAGACTGCAGTCTCAGGTGTGGCTCAACAAGTCAGGTTTACCTGGCAGGATGAGAACTTGGATTTGCCAACATGGGAACCTTCTTGAATCCTCAGGCTGATGTTCAAAAAGGCCATATAGAGGCATATAGAGATATTATTTCATCAACAGCAGTTCCTGAAAATGTCTCCAGAGTGATTCCAGCTGCCCTTAATAATTAGTCTCATTAACCAGTGACTCTTTGGAAATCTTGCAACCCTGTTGGGGAACAAGTATTTAAAATATTTTATTCAATAAAGACAATTTGAGTGATAAGAGGAACATGGTGGCTTAATGGTTTCCTGTTCAGAGACATGTGCTGTAGGCTGACTAGCATTTCTAAATTGTCCATAGTGTGTGATTGTGCCCAAGTCCCATGGGACAGAGTCTATGCTCCCCATCACCCTGTGTAGGATAAGTGCTTTAGAAAATGAATGAATGAATGAAATTGCATAATAATTTCAATCAAACAGTTTCCAAATAGGGATAATGGATTAAATTGTTTCAAAGAATACACTCAATGTATTCAATTTGTAATGAACCATATTGGTGTTTGATTAAATATTTATTGAGTCTATCTAGTTAACAGTGAGGGCTATATATGAGTGCTTTCATGATCACGATGAAACCCCCATCTTTGATTGTTTTCATAAAAAAACATGCCCCAATGTATTAAAACATAGCATTCATTCTGACATGTATAAAATAGTTAACAAGTGTAACTTAAGTTCTATTAGTGATTCTGTTACATTATAATGGATTTGCTTTTAATTACTCTGTTTGCATCTGTGTTTTGGTTTGAGCAAAGCTACAGTGAAAATCAAAATGCAACATACTGTATGTCCAACCAACCAATATTACAACCCAATAAAGACTGACCTGTTCTTACAGCCAAAAAATGCTCCGTGACAAGCATCCAAAAAAACTGTGAGATAAAACATTTGACCTTGGCACGCATAGATCAGACTGACAGTCTATTATCCAATTGAAAAGTTGCAGACAGTTCCAAATCTGTTTACATTTAGCACCAGTGGAATTTACTGAAATGATGTAGGTTGCAAATGTCCTCACTAGAGATGGGAAAGTCAGTCTAATAAGTTCAGAGCAATGCAGTCAATCAGGTGTGTGGACTTACAAGGTGCCTCTAACAGTCTCTTCTGTGCAAATGGCACAAATACTTTAGCACTCACAGATCAATAGCCAATTTGGGAAAGGTTGTCAGAGAAAAAGATAGAGAGGTTACACAACACTGGTTCTGTAGTTCCCAAGCAGTTGTGTAAAGACTCTGTACAATGATCTGACTCTGCACTTTGCCAACAGCTTCATCTTTGACAGGTCTATCAACTATTAAAGTTTCCTGTGTCAAAACCACAAATCTGCACTCGAATTAGCCTCTTTACTTTAATATCAAACATCAAAACTGACTGTTACTTGTCTGTTTTTTAAGAGTTACTGTGTGTGTGTGTGTGTGTGTGTGTGGACTTTCTTTCCTCAACTTTTTCCCAAGGCTTATTGCATGAGATTCTGTGAAAGGAAAGTGTGATAGCAATCTTTGTAAATCTTTGATGTTTTTAAAAAGAACATCTCCTCCCCTAAGTATGGAATCTTTGAAAAGGAGGCATTCAGTGAAATTCCTTTGAAGAAGGAATAGTGTTAGTTTGATAAGCCTTGTTCCATGCAAAGTGAATTCTCATGTTATTTTATGCTGTGTGCATTCAAACACCTTGACATTGAGTGTGGTGATTTTAGGTTCCATGACAAGGTCAGTGTTTTTTTTTTTGTTTTGTTTTATTTTTGTGCCACTGCTAGCCGCTTAATAAAATGGGAAGTGCAATGTAAGTTCATGGTGCATTTCTAATAGCTGCTTCAGTAGTCTCACCATCACCATATGTTGCGAAAGACTGTCGAAGGTTCTTGTTTAAAGAATAAAATTTGCATACAGTATGGGTGGTCCGAAAAAGGGCACATAAAAAGTAACATTTAATAGTACTGCCTTCAATTTTTTTTTTTAACCAGACCGTACTAAAGTACTGATATACTGAATATACAATAGGGAATAGGTTCAGCAAATGTCATAAAGTTCTTCATTTCTGTGGTAAAACTTTTCTTTTTCATTTTGTTCAAGTGTCCAAGGTGATTCTTTAGATGGAGCATATTAGGATAAGTCCCTGACCCGCTTTCCTTTCCTATTGTTATCCTGAGCTTTTCAATTTCTCCTTTTCTTAACGCTAAGTGCTTTTAGTCTGTCTACACTGAACAATGAGCTACGCTAAAAAGCTCCTTAATAACATATATGACTTCTACAATGAATACGTAATGGCAGGAAAAGAAAGGGATGATTAATAGATAAATAGTGGCATGCTGTATATTTAATGCCGTTACATGACTACTGTGATCTCAGAAAAGAAAGCATCCATCCATTTTGTATACCCACTTTATTCCTAATTAGGGTCATGGGATCTGCTGGAGCCTATCCCAGCACACATTGGGTGAAAGGCAGGGGTTCACCCTGGACATGTTGCCAGTCCCTCACAGAGCCACATACACTATATTGCCAAAAGTATTTGCTCACCTGCCTTGACTCGCATATGAACTTAAGTGACATCCCATTCCTAATCCATAGGGTTCAATATGACGTCGGTCCGCCCTTTGCAGCTATAACAGCTTCAACTCTTCTGGGAAGGCTGTCCACAAGGTTTAGGAGTGTGTTTATGGGAATTTTTGACCATTCTTCCAGAAGCGCATTTGTGAGGTCACACACTGATGTTGGACGAGAAGGCCTGGCTCTCAGTCTCCGCTCTAATTCATCCCAATGGTGTTCTATCGGGTTGAGGTCAATACTCTGTGCAGGCCAGTCAAGTTCATCCATACCAGACTCTGTCATCCATGTCTTTATGGACCTTGCTTTGTGCACTGGTGCACAGTCATGTTGGAAGAGGAAGGGGCCAGCTCCAAACTGTTCCCACAAAGTTGGGAGCATGGAATTGTCCAAAATGTCTTGGTATGCTGAAGCATTCAGAGTTCCTTTCACTGGAACTAAGGGGCCAAGCCCAGCTCCTGAAAAACAACCCCACACCATAATCCCCCCTCCACCAAACTTTACACTTGGCACAATGCAGTCAGACAAGTACCGTTCTCCTGGCAACCGCCAAACCCAGACTCATCCATCAGATTGCCAGATGGAGAAGCGCGATTCGTCACTCCAGAGAACGCGTCTCCACTGCTCTAGAGTCCAGTGGCGGCGTGCTTTACACCACTGCATCCAACGCTTTGCATTGCACTTGGTGATGTATGGCTTGGATGCAGCTGCTCGGCCATGGAAACCCATTCCATGAAGCTCTCTGCGCACTGTTCTTGAGCTAATCTGAAGGCCACATGAAGTTTGGAGGTCTGTAGCGATTGACTCTGCAGAAAGTTGGCGACCTCTTCGCACTATGCGCCTCAGCATCCGCTGACCCCGCTCCGTCAGTTTACGTGGCCTACCACTTCGTGGCTGAGTTGCTGTCATTCCCAAACACTTCCACGTTCTTATAATACAGCTGACAGTTGACTGTGGAATATTTAGGAGCGAGGAAATTTCACGACTGGATTTGTTGCACAGGTGGCATCCTATCACAGTTCCACACTGGAATTCACTGAGCTCCTGAGAGCGACCCATTCTTTCACAAATGTTTGTAAAAACAGTCTGCATGCCTAGGTGCTTGATTTTATACACCTGTGGCCATGGAAGTGATTGGAACACCTGATTCTGATTATTTGGATGGGTGAGCGAATACTTTTGGCAATATAGTGTATATAGACAGACAACCACACACACTCACACTCACTCCTATGGGCAATTTGGAATTACCAATCAACCTAATGAATATGTTTTCGGACTGTGGGAGGAAACCAGAGTACCCAGAGTAAACCCACGCAGGCAACATGCAAACTCCACACAGAAAGACCCCTGCCTGTTTGAACCTGGGATTCGAACCCAGGACCTTCTTGCTGTGAGGCAACAGTGCTAACCACCGTGCTGCCCAGAAAAGAAAGCATGCTAGAAAATAGTCATTTATTTATCTGTCTCTACAGTATAAATCATTATATTCTGGATTGGGGTTTGATGAATGCTGGGAACATGTGGCCCAAGACAGGATACACTCTGAATAAGATAATGACACATTCACACTTTTCCAAATCAATTTAGAGTGGACAGTCCACCTACTGGCTTAACAGAGCTGAGGAACCAACTGCCATTGTCATCTTGACATTCCCCTGAATAAAGAATAGAAAAGCATTACCAAGCTTTCTTAAAAGCCTAATGACTTTTGGCCAATATATTCACCTCTCCTGATATTGCTCTCTGCCCTACTTTTTTCCTCTATTCTTTTAATGTGGTTGTTGTTGGTGGTGGTTTTTTATATCTTGCCAGGCTGTATCTGTTTTTGTCTTTCAACAATAAAAAATTTAACAAATAAAAATATAAAAATAAAAGAAAAGCATATTACCATAAACAAAAACATGATGAAAACATGGAAATATAATGTCAAGTGACATAAATACAAGGATTCACTTCAAATGAAAAGTGGCTGCCTGGAAATGGAGTTCAGAGAGCTACACACTATGGTATCTGCTCATAAAGCAAGTGTGACATCTGCTGGTTCGTACTTCACTGACTGGAATTTCCCAAAAACCTTCTACATTCTTGCCATGTGAACTTGTATTGCACAAATACGATTTTCATTTCATTTCATTGTCTGTACCGCTTATCCGATCTATACTCGGGTCATGGGGAGCCTCCTCTCAGGAGTCATCAAGGCAGGATACACCCTGCATGAAGTGCCAACCCATTGCAGGGCACACACACACACACACCACGAATAGGATATGTAGTCCAAATATTTCATAACAGGAAAACTTTATTCAGTCTCTGTCACAGCTTGGATAAAAGATTAGCAATTCCTACCTAGGTATTAGGAAATTTAATAGATCTCATAATAGCAAGTGCAATAATGTGTAATTAATGCAGATTGTTAATGCGTAAATATTTATTTACTATTTCAATAGTGCCTTAAAGTCTCTTCTATTTACAGAATTTAGAGACTGGTTTCTAAACACCAGCTCCTGGATGGACCATACTTACTTTTAACACTAAAAGTACACTAGTACACATCTGCTGGTCTGTGTCAACTTAATAAATGATACTAAATAAATAAATGAATGAATAATAATAATAATAATAATAATAATAATAATAATAATAATAATAATAATAATAATAATAAATTAAATTACATTATTTTAATTATATATATGCACTATATAAGAAACACATTTTAACCATAATATTAGATTATATGCTTATTTAATTAGGTTGAGACATCACCTGTGTTGGTCAGTTTATGTGTATGAGTGTATATAGCAGTTATGCCTTGCAACACAGACATAGCTATAAGCATACATTAAAAAATGCTGCTCTATACTGGCCTCTCCTCAGTGAATTTAGTATTATTTTAAATGATTTAGACGTATGTGATGATGTAAGTCATCTCCATTATCTGGATGAAATGCATTATCCATTATAAATGGATGAAATTAAAAAAAGATCAAATCATTTTGAATGCTTTCATTGAATAATATCACATTTTGTTTTTGAGACATGCTTCAAAAAAAAAAAAAACTTGTGCATGTGTGATTAGATAAGCTACCCAGGACTCCCCCTCATTCCCTAACTAAAAACAATATAAACGCAGAATCAGCTATGGCAATAACAAAGCCTGGAGAAGATACAGAACCGAAATCATGCGCAGACCGGACCTAACTCTGTTTTTGCTCTTACTGGTGATCTCAGCTGTTAATGGTAAGTACTGGGTACAGTGCAATGTCATATGCTTTGTGAGGATATACTGTATGTGAAAAATAATGCTATAAATGTTTTGGATCAGTTCAAACTTGACCTGTCTATCTGACAGAAATTTCTATATGTCTAGCAAGATGTTATATTTGATGGCTGTGATTGAACATGGCTCATCATTTATTATCATTATCAAGAGATAAGAACATATAGCTGAATTTTTTTCTTTGAGCTAACACATAAATGGATTTTTTTATCGGGATTTTTTATCTGTCTCTTGAATGGCATTCTGCTTATGCCATCATAACTTTAATACTAACTTCATATAGCTAACTCATTTACTTTTAACAAAAGAAATCTGGGAAAAATCTAAAAGAAACTCATCCAGATATGAGGAGAAATTACTCAAATTGTACACAGACAATAACCTGAGCTCAGCAATGCTACCTGCTATGCCACCAGGAAAAATATGTATTTATTTAAATTAATTTTCATAAGGAACCCTTAGGTAGGCTATTTAATTATTAATGAAAACGACTAAAAACCTAGCCAGATAATATATGCAATGTCATTATCAACATCTGCATCATCAGCACTTACAACTTGGACTTTTCTGAACCTGTCTGAACAGCACCCACTACCTCAACTGGATTTTGCACAGCATATATTGCACTGAATTTACACTCTTCTGCACTTTATTCTAAACAATTTTATTTGCATTCATATTATATTTCTTCTATTTTCTGTTTATTTTTCATTATAAGTGTATATCCTCTCTGTGTAGTGCCATTATATAATGAATTAGCATCAATACAACAAACAGAAAGTAAACAAGTGCAAAAAAAACAAACAGATGTTCAATGAGCTTATTCAAGGAATAGGCTCTAACACACAATAATGTTCCAGCACAATGAGGAATGATCAGAATTGGTATAAAAATAAAAGACTCCCAATAACATTCCTTGCTATAGCAGAGCTGAATAAGTCTCTTACAGAATGTGCTTTGTTGTTTGACCAATAAATCCTGGAGGGACTGTGATATATTGTCCATAATAGATACTAGTTTGTTTAATGTCCTCCTTTCCATGAACACATTAAAACTGTCCAGAGAGCATCCCAGGACACAGCCAGACTCCTTAATCAGCTTGTTGCCAAGCATCATTGCTTCTACTCCCCATCATATCACCACAAAGAAGACAGCACTCACAACAATAGACTACACCTTGCTGCAAACATTAAAGGATGTAAGTTTTCTCAGAAAATGGAATATACACAACACCTTCCTGTACACAGTCTTCCTGTCAGGCTTCCACTCCAGGCTGTTGTCATGGTACACACCAACATATCTGCAGGCATCAACCAGCAGTCCCATGATGTTTATTGATCCGGTTGTGGTCCTTTTCCTCCTGCATTCAACCACCATCTCCTTGGTCATGACTACATTAAAGAGTAAATGCTTCTTCTCATTCCACTCAACCGACTACCACAGAGTGGTTAGGAAATTATGTTAGATCAGTCTTCTACTGGAAGTCAGTGGAGTACAGTATGACGAGGAAGGGGATAAGACAGTTCCCTGTGGTGCTCTGATAACTGCTCAATAGCTTATCCAACAGGCAGCTCCCCAGGTGCACAAAATGAGGTCTCTCTGAGAGGTAGACTGTGAGCCTGGAGATCATGGGGTGTTAACTCGCATTCTATCCATCGTCTCACTTAGCAGGAGAGGTTGGATGGTATTGAATGCTATTGAGAAATCAAAGAATGTGTTTCTCACTTTGGTGTTCTCGCAGTCCAAATGGGATTTTGTCCATCTGGAAGTAAATAAATTAATGAATTGTCCACACCTACCTGTGGCTGGTAAGCCAACTACAGGGGGTCCAAAACTGAGCTCACTTGAGGGCTGAGGTGGGCCAAGACCAAACTTTCCAGGACCTTCAACACATTTGATGTTGTGTCGGGGGACTGGTTTATATTTGTATGTAGAGTTCCTAGTTGTAGCTATAATGGCAAATACATAAAACTTATCAAAATAAAAAAATATAAATAGCCTGGCATCTGATCATACAAGGTAAATAATTTCTCTTGTTGCTGCTGAGGAGCAACATGGTCCAACATGTTCAGCCTAAAAGAGTGTTAGACTGCTGTGAATGGTACCATTTAGAAAACATGAAAATAGATTTGGACTACAGTTGTGACAAACAGTTCTCAGTGAAGACTTGATCATTTTAACAAAATAGACTTTATGTTACAACTAGAATGAATTTCTTGGTTACATAATTTGATCATGTAGCACAGGCTATAGAAGGGAAATAGAAGGGTTTGAAATAGAATCACACTCTCTGGTGCCACCCAGATGAGGATGGGTTCCCTCAGGGGGCTTTTTCTCACCATCATAGCCTCTGGCTTGCTCATTAGGGATAAATTGGCAAATTTATCATGTAAAATTTATATCCCATATATTTCTGTAAAGCTACTTTCTGAATTTCCATTGTTAAAGCACTATAAAAATAAAAATAAAAATGAAGTGAATTGTATTAATATTCTGTAACAGAAGCTTTGACTGTAGTGCTTACAGGACAGCAGTGTAATGCAAATAACAGATGTATAATTATGTTACATTCTAATATGATTTTGTTAATATAGTCTATGGAAGACTCTCGACACAGAGGAGCTTACAATTGAGAACTTCTTGATAACATGTCTAACTTGTTTTAATGGAAGTTCTACAAGATAATGTATAAAATTGGTAGAATTTATTAATAAAAGAAAATTCATTCAATGGGTATAAAATAATTTTTTTTTTAAAAAAACCCAACAACTACAGAATGTACTGTACAGGAAAACAATCAATGTTGGGGTGGAAACATTAACTCTGTGATGCTTTGCATCACATGATCCATATTATTTATTTATTTTTTTACTTGTAACAGCATATCCCCTGTTATCCTGTTTATCTCTTTGTTAGCTCATGCAATTGAGATCCATAACTGGATGTGTGGCTACAGAGGACTCTGTAGGCGTCTTTGCTCCACCCGAGAGCACAACGCAGGCCATCATGGCTGTCCTCACAGATACAGGTACTGTCCAAATACCCTTAAGGCTTTGTGTTGTTCCTGACTGCTTGGATTCTCATAGTCTGACTGTCTTTATCTATATCTCTTTGCAGTTGCTGTGCTGTTCGTTTTAAGCAAATACCAAAACATACTGTATGGAAGAAGAACAAACCCTGAAACAAAATGAAACATAAGGATAAGCGAAGATTTTTGTCCGTAATGTGTTTGTAAATCACTGCGAGCCATTCACTGCTTGTCTCTGTCATATGTGTCTGTACTCTTTCAAGTTTAAATCTTTACCCAACAACTGACTTAAAAATAAATATGACAGTTTTGTTAACATAAATAAATAGTACATAAGAAGAGTAGAATAACAACGCTATGTATGGAATAAAACAGTAAGCGGCATGCTATAATAAGAAAATAATTAACAACAGGTTGATATTAAACTCTCAAACTCTCATTAACACACAGCAGTGTTATTCAATTAGCACCCAAAAGATAATTATTCTCCAGTAATTCCATCCAGTCACCCCTACACATTCTCTTGAATTTAATTGGAAAACATTTGTAGCTCGTTACGAAACCACAAAATCACAATATCCGGCTATATTCAAATATATTTGTTATATGTTTTTATCTGTTTATTGTTTGTCATAAATGATGTACATTGTCCACTAAGGATGTATGGAAGTTCTTTGTATAGAAAAGATAACATATTTGAATTATTTCATTGATTAAAGACTTCACTGCTTACACTTTCTTACCTGTTAAAATCAAAAACAGCTCTGTTGTATGAGGCAGTATAAACCATATGACTTGTATAGTGTGTGATTAATTTATTACAGACTAGTACATTATTGCGTTAATGTCTTTGGTTATGAAATCATACTCAGTAGAGACTTTAGAGTCAAGGTGGAGCCCATTCTGAGATGTCAGAAGGCCGAAATCAACGAATAAACAAACACGCTAACCAAAAACAAACTAACCACAAACTCCAATATCCAAGATGCACCAGCATACAAATCTGACCGCACCAGACTCCACTACCAAGTCAAACACGCTGCTTTGTTCAAAGTCACTGGACTCTTAACAAGACTTACCTGTTCCTGAGCAAACAAGCACACTTTATAAGAGACTTTCACATGGCTACAACCTCATGAAGTAGTTTATGATGTTACCAAGCCTGGTGCACTTCCACATTCATTTTGATTTTGACCTATATCCTACACTCGTTTGATTTTGTATAGATTGGAAATAGTTGGATATCTAATCAGAAATACTCAAATATTTTTTTTAATATTTCCTTAAACAACTGTCTAATTGTGTGGTCAATTCATTTGCTGTATCATATGTAAAATAACAACTCCAACATGTGTGTCATTATGTCAGAAAAAGTTGACGTCAATTAACTAATTAAAGTCCTCCGGGTATTTTCAGTATTTAAGCAGACTTCACCAAAATTCAGAAAATGTAATTTTTAAATGTTCAATCTGAGTATTGCCTCAAATGATTACAAATGATGTTTTACTTTACAAATTTATGCAGTATACAGGTGGAATATGAGAACACAAAATAAAGCACTAATAAGCTTTCAGTGTTGTGAAATAACTGCTGTATTGACTACTCATTTGCCCATTTATTACTTATATAAATATCTAATGCACGACCCTCCTACTGATGTTTTCGGTCATCACATTAATGAAGTGTGACTGATTAGAAATATGCCTTTCATTTTTTAAAAATAAATAAATAAATATTTTGAGCCTCAGCCACAGACTTCTCAGCCTCTAATCGCTATAGACAGCCAAACATACTTGTTCATCACATGCACAAAAATAGAGTTTTTATGTCTTTTATTTAATAAGTTTAATATAAGACACATGCTAAGACGCATGTTAATCAACCATTCCTCAGAATATCTAGGTACACAATGTGTTTTCTATAAAGGGGAACCTGATAAACAGAAGTCCCCAGCCTTCCTGTGGCGCCAGCAAAAGAGACATTAACATCAGCAAAGAGATTACAGAGCACAAACAAGTATGTTTAAATGTCTATAGAGATTAGAGACAAAGCGGCCAGTGGAGGCTGAGGGTCAAGACATTTATTTATTTTATTTTTATGGAATTGGGTCAAGGTGAAGACATAGAGTATCTACACAACAAGAACAACAGTCCATGGAGAGATATTTTGCTAAAAGATTGGGGGTGGGGGGGTTCAAATGTGTTTCTCATTTAGTCACATATATTTTGTGTGAATTCATATGTTACAAACTACAAAGAGTTTGAAGAAACACTTGTTAATTATATATATATATATATATATATATATATATATATATATATATATATATATAATTTGTTACTGTTTTGTTCAGCTGTTCTATTCAACCCGTCTGTCTCCGCAACACACTAGCTCTCTGAGTACCTTTTGTGTCCAGCAGATGGAAGCATTCAACACTGTGAGCAATATAAGATGAACAACTGCAGTGATATGTACAGCTGAGAAACCTTATGTCCTGGCATATATGTGGATGTTACTTTAACATGTACCATCTACTTAAACATTGTTGTAGACCAAGTGCACCCCTTTATGGCAATGGTGTTCTAATCCCAATGTCCTCTTGTTGTCCTATCATACTACAAAACTGTTCAGAAATGTTTTGAGGAATATGAAGGTGTTGACTTCTAACTTCCCCAGATTTCAGTCCAATCGAGCATTTGTGCGATGTGCTGGACAAACAAGTCTGATCCACAGTGGTCCTACATTGCAACTTACTGGACAGTATTTGCTGCTAATGTTTGCTAATACTGTAGCTCAGCTTCAGAAGTCTTATGGAGTCCAATAAGCCTCAATAAGTCAGAGCTGTTTTGGTGGCAAAACAGATTATAAAATGTAAGGCATGTGGTTTTAATGTTATGGCTGATGTAAACATAAAAGGTGTAGAGATTGAATATCTGTAGCCTGTAGTGTTTATTTATCTGCAACAATTAAAATTCCGATAAAATGACTAAATAATGCATGTAGTGAACTGATGACTGGAGGCATAAACTATGAAGACAGAAAGTTTAAATATGGGCTTATTCACCGCAACATCATTTGGCAGACACCCTTATCCAGAGCAAGTTACATTTTTATCTCATATTTATGCAACTGAGCAATCGATGTTAAGGGCCTTGCTCAGGGGCCCAGCACTGGCAGCTTGGAGGATTTGGGATCCAAACCCACAACTTTCCAATCAGTAGTCCAACATCTTACCACATTAAATTTAAGAGACATCCCATCTGTTCAATGTCCACAGTTTATTGTTAAGCCATAGCTCATTTCTTGTTAAACCATATTTTGTTTCTCCATACCCCGTTTCATCTTTAGCTCAGTTTCTGTCCCCTATTTTCTGTGTTCTCTCCTAGTCTATGATAATCTGTTTGCTGATTTCCGCCCTCTGCTTGTTAAGGATTTCATATTTGCCTTGAGTGTTAGACTGTTTGCCTTTGTGTATATTAAAGCCTGCTCCACCTGCACTTGCATCCACCTCCGTGTTTCCACATGATTTACTGTAGAAGCAAATAATTCGTATTAGTTTTTAGAGAAAATGTCCTATTTACTATTTGGCAAAACACATTACAATGCCTTACACATACTAACCACCAGTTAGAAGAAGAGCCCTTCTTATCATTTCTTCCCTCACAGTTATCAATGTTTTGCCACTCTGACAAAAACTACTTTTACCATTCTAATCTCACCAAGCAAATATTATAACTCATACATTCAGAAATGCTATATTCCTTGTATTAAAATCTAATGTCATTCTCAAAAGCAGCTGTATTTATGCACAGTAAATCAGAAACCAGGGTGATATAAATATTGTGTGATTTATTTAAAGAATGAACACATGAGCAATTGCCAAGTAAAAGAAAAAATCAAATTCGCTTTCAAAAATCAATTTCACAATTTTACAGATTTCGCAATTGATGTAATTTGCGTTTTTCCAAGTTTCCATAAGCCATTAACTAATCACAGTTCTGCCATCTCGAATATAGTACATTTGAAATAAATAATATAGTGGAAAAATAAATGCAACCACAGCACTCCCTTAAGTATTAGATAGAACCCTCCCATAAAATATAATGCAATGAAGCATTAGGATAACCACAAGTGCATAACCTTCAGTACTACTGCTAATTATATTCATTCATATACTTATACTCTCAAGATTAGAGTGGCACATCACATGTCTATCATACTTACAAAGCATCATAATATGATAAGCAATATAAACATAGTAATGTTTTAATGTCTGGGTAGTATAAATGTTCCAAGCACTAGGTTGAAGCTCATTGGGCTTTTTATTAGGAACATTACACTAACATTGGGTAAGCCCCCCCGTTGCTCTCAAAACAGCCTCAGTTCTTCATGGCAGGGATTCCACAAGAAATCTTTCTTCCAAGATTCTGGTCTATGTTGATATGATTGTAGCATACAGTTCTTACAGATTTTTCAGGTAGATTCCATTCTGGTTACTCATTGTCATGTTCATGAAACCAGTTGACATGTGCTTTGTGGCAACAACAATACTTAAATAGTCTGTGAAATTAAAGTGATGATTGATTTGTTTTAACAGGCCCAGAGTGTGGCATGAAAACATTTAACACACCAGTAAACCACTTCCACCAGCCTGGACTAGTGACAAAAAGCAGACAAATACGTAAAGCAGGTCAAGCAAACCTCATCTCAAACTGGTTCAGTGAACATGGCAATGGGTTCAGTGTCACCTCTGGCTAACTCATTAGGGATCTACATCCGTATCGGGATGTTCTGTAAAGCTGCTTTATCTATTGTTATAAGTGCTACACAAACTCAATTTAACCAAGGCAGTCATTTTATTCTGATTTAGGCACTTCTTTTTTAACATTTAGATTAATACCATTTGTGTAAATATAGCTACTGATTGTTCAGGATATCAGAGAGGGAAAACTCCACAAAGGCTATTTGTTCAAGTTCACTCTTCTTCCCACACTCCATGAGGCAAGCAAAGCGATCAGGCTCCTCACATGGAGTCAGATCCGAGTATCCACTGGGGCCATGATGGACGATCCATGGTTTACTCCAACCAGAGGCACTGAGAGGAGATTTATTCAGGTAAACCCCAAGATCCTTTCTCTTCACTTTGTCAGTTGGATGAGAATAAAGGAGCCAGTTCTCAGTGTCTGATGTTACGTTTTTTTGTTCCTTAGGCACATCGATGCTCAACACACTACCCTGGCAGCCACGACCACACTCTACCAGGTTCTGTGAAGATGGAGGACGATCAAAATTCACTCCGCAACTTTTGCTAAAAGACTCAACCCTTTTACCTCTAGTGCTTCTTGCATTGCAGTACAAGTGACTCCTGCCTTCTCTGTCTATGATCTCTGCCATCAAACACTCACAAGATTCGGTGCTTACTCGTTCTCCGAACTGCCATGTGGTCCCACAATCATCACTGTAGAATGCAAAAGCCTGGGACATTGTATGTGGTGGGTGACCATCATCATTTCTGCACATGTAATAGGCATAAGCAGGAATGAGGAGTCTACCACTCTTCATCTGAATGCCATGTCCAGGTCCAACAGCAAATGTGGCCCAATTTCGAATCTCATCTTTAATCACACTTTCTGTCAAGTCTACCACGCTGCTCCAATTCTGCCCATTATCACTACTAGTGACGTAACACAGCCGAGCCTTGTTCTTACCAGTGCGAATCTGGTAATGTTCACTGGTATTGCCCTCCACACAGATAAAGAACAGAAAGAGAATCTTAGATTCTTTTTCATAGACCGGACACGGGTTCATGGTGCGATGTCCAGTCAAACAAGCAGTGTTAAGCTCCCGAACAGGTGACCACTGAAAAGAAACATTTGGATTTCTATGAACATTTTGCCAAATGAAAGTAAAATGTTTAAACAAACAGTGATTACACTAAGCTTACCTGAATGGACCCATTCTGCCGTGTTCCCTTCCTCATGTACATGAGAGAGGCATCATGATCATGTTGTGATGTTCTTTTCTCAGCAAAAGCAAGAAAGGTTTGAGTGTCGTTGATGTAGATTATAGCTGGGATCCTGTAATTTATACCGCTTGGCTCTTTACTGAACAAAGTAGTTTTTGGTGGGTCTGCTTGTGTCTGGGAGTCACTTTCTGAATTTCTGTTTTCCATTTCTCAATTTTTATCTGGAAACACAGAAAAGAATCAGAATCAGGTGTAGTGAGTTTACTATTCCTGAGTCACCTAACTTTTATATTCCCAAAAAAAAAACCATTCAGATAAAATGATCCATTTATTGATGATATATTATATACTTTATATGTTTAATCAGTTTCTGGTCAAATTGTTAATCACAGCAATTCAATATTAACAGCCCTTACATGGAGGGGTATGGGAGGGAAACTGGACTCTGTATGTATCTGGAATTTTTTTAGTAACTACCACACGCTTGGAGGAGGAATGGGTGTATCTGCCACTCATCTGTTTTAGATATAGATACTAAAAAGGTTGTGATGCAGGAAAGGTGACAGCATGTCAATATCGAAATATGGACATTTCCAAATACCACACTTTCGTTTATAAAGCTTAATACAAAACTTGGTAGTTCAGACCTCAACTTTTTACACAAAGTCAACAAAACATAGTCGTTAAAGCAGAAACAGTGATTTTTAGCTGCGTCTCTTAAATATGCCCCCACTTTTAATGCTTATAGTGTACATATCTAGCTTTGAGCTTTCAAACAGAAATAAGAAAAATGTATGATTCCATTTTATTAATTCTGCTCTATAGCAGCTGGTTAGCCAATAAAATGTGATTTAAATAAATGGGCTAAAATGGATGCACTGTTTAAAAAATAATCAGTAAAAATAATCGGTATGAAGTGAATTTTATTTCACCTAGAGACTTATGGCTTATACGGTCCTCTTCAAAAGGACTGGAACACCAATACACTGAAAACTTATAATTGAAATCAAAAACTAAATATGAGACGACAGATCAGATTTTCAGCTTTCATTTCCTGGTATTTACATCTAGATGTGTTACACAACTTGGAAAATGGATTGCTGCCACCATAACAGACCACCCATATGCCATGCATACCTACACACACTATCAGCACTTTATTAGGAAAACACGTACATCTGCACATTCATGCAGTTACTTAATCAGCATGAATATAAATTTTGTATGTTTACAGAAATGTAATGACTTCTACATATGGTAACCTGCACTGCAGGTCAATCCAGCCCTGATTCAACTTTGCACATTACACACCCCAGTAGCTACTGATGGCTTTGTGTCACTGTCAGTGAAACACTGCGGTTAAGCCAGTCACTCTTTCTGAAAGCACGGCTAATCTAGCAGCACATATATTGTACTGCACATACCACATGTATATTGACAGTACTACAAACTGTACACTATGCACCGTACACCCCGGTTTGCACAGGACTCTTAAATACACTCAGATTTGCACAGGACCCGTTGTAAACGCACAGTTTTTGCACATACCCGATTTTTGCACATTACCTTATTATCTTTTGTATCTTTATATTCTAGTTTTTCACATTACCTTATTATCTATACCTTTAAATTTTTAGTATTTATTATTTTTTGTTATATTTTATTTTATTGTATTTTATTTGTTACATTTTTTGTTATATTTTGTACCCTTCAATTCTAGTATTTAATATGTTTTTATATTTTATCTTATTATTATTTTTTTTTTTACATTATTATCTCTACTTGTGGATACTGCTGGAAGTTGTAAATTTCCCATTGGGATGGATGAAGGGATGAAGGAAGGAAGGAAGAGAGGAAGGAAGGAAGAAAGAAAGAAAAAAAGAAAGAATCTATCTATCTATCTATCTATCTATCTATCTAGCTATCGTAGAGGCGCGGCTTTTACATACTTGGCGGTAATTTCGCTGAAAGCATTCACAGTATTTCTGAGTTTTCATAACCCTTTACATTTAAAAAAAAATGCGCAAAAACAAGGTTTTAAAGAGAAACTAAAATGTATTGAACCAAATAAAAATAAAGAATGTTATAGTTTTATTGCACTTGGGAATTCTTGCAGTAATGATCTAAGCTAACTGCTTAACTTCCTGTGTAATTGTATACTGCACTTATCTTCATATAGTGTACCTTTGTGAAAGTAATTCATAAAAGTGAACGAAAAAATCATCATCTTTTACCTAGTTTGGTTCAAATTTCGTGTCTGCTGCACCTTCAGACTGAGAGTTTTGGCTGTAAGTTTTCCGTGTCGACCGCTCCTTCACCGCTGTCACGCTATCTGCGCTGTTTCTGTTTCTAGGAACAGTGTGCGCGTGTACATCGAGCTTTACGGTAGCCCGTTCTCGACAGGGCGTGTAACGTGACCTTCGGAATCTTTTGGCTTAATTAAAAACATCCGTTTTGTTTTGTTAACAAAAACACGCAGAGTCAAACCTAAAACATGTCTAAACTGCATCATATAAACTTTATATATGCAATGCATCATTCTTTCAGAGCCCCTGCATGTGCTTTATAGTTTGTTTCTTTATAACAAGCCTCATCATGAGCTTCATCTTTGTTTGATCAGGTTACATTAGAAGTGTTTGGAGGAATGTGACAGTGTTGCTTACATGAATGTTTCTGACATCTGTTTAACTCTAGGTGATATGCTTTCACTTCCAATATCACAAATATTGCTAAACTTTAGTTAGTAGAATATTTTATGTTAAGTTAGAAAACTTACCATGATCTTCAGTACACTCAGACTTGCACAGGACTCATAAAACACGCAGTTTTTGCACATGCCTAGTTATGCACATTACCTCATTATGTCTGTACCTTCAAATTCTTGTTTTATTTATTTTTATTTTTTTGCACATTACTTATCTCATATTCTTTTAAATCTCTGTATTCAGTATTCTTTGTTATATATTTTTTAATCTCTGTATATAGTATTTTTTGTTAGATTTATTTTATTATAGGTTATTTGTTATATTTTTTTGTTATATTTTGTACCCTTAAATTCGGGTATTTAGTATTTTTTGTTATATTCCTATCTTATTTTATGTACCTTATTACCTGTGCTTGTGGATACTGCTGGAAGTTGTAAATTTCCCACTGGGATGAATAAAGTATCTATCTATCTATCTGTCTATCTGTCTATCTGTCTGTCTGTCTGTCTGTCTGTCAGTCAGTCAGTCAGTCAGTCAGTCAGTCAGTCAGTCAGTCAATAAATGATAGTTGACATACAATCAGCCAGTCTATCAGTCTGTTTTGAGCAGTACTAGACCTTCTTTTATTCAACTGTGCTCAATACATCACCATTAGAGTACAATGTGCTTTATTAATCCCTAAGATTAATATAAAAAAAAAAATTAGGTGACACAACAGCAACAACACACCAGTAAAGTGCACAAGAAACTCACAAATAAGAAAGAATGAATAGACATGATGTACATCTACACAGTAATCAAGTTATTATGCTAAACTGGACGTCTGGCTCTGTGGACGCATATAAACAAAACTGTAACCTATGAAATAAACCTATGTAGTGTTTTTTTATCTGTGCAGCAGGTGGCAGTATACAGCACCTTGAGCTGATAGCGCGTCACATTTCAAGCAACGAAGAAGAACTCCCGTAACTCACTACACATGCCGCTTTAATCTATGTTTATGTTTCCTAAGTGCACTCGGTAATAATAATAATAATAATAATAATAATAATAATAGTGCACTTTATCTTACAGAGGATCATTTGATACTGAATCCGTAGTAACAGTCACTAAACTGCAGTGTTGTCTCAACTGGTTTATTGGATTTATTTAAAGTGACTGAAGAGAGAGAGAGAGAGAGAGAGAGAGAGAGAGAGAGAGAGAGAAAGAAAAGAATAAACTCTCTTGATAATAACATCATGTCATCTGATGAAGCCGAGGACTGGTTTATGCAGTCATTAACCCTGTAAGTCGTCAAGATTTTTATTTATTTATTTATAACTTTGTATAGTTGTTAAAATATAAAAGTATTCATTAGGCAGGCATCAGGTATCAGGCGTGATAGATAGATAGATAGATAGATAGATAGATAGATAGATAGATAGATAGACTAGGTGTAATCTATGAATTAACAATATGTACATTATAATTATATTATACAGAGAAAATGCAGCAGAATGTACAGGGTGGAGCAGAACGGCAAGGTGGTGAAGTGTAATGAGACATGAGTGTCCTAACGGTGTAGTGTAGAGTTCAGATGATTTATGGTTTTGGAGGAAAAACTGGCCCTGAACCTGCTGGTTCTGGTGCAGATGGACCCGTATATCCTCCTGGATGGAAGGAGGTTGAATAGTTTGTGACTAGGGTGGGGTGATGATTTTGTGTCCTCTGCGCAGACATCTACTCTGGTGAAGAGACTCAATGGCAGGTAGTTGGGTGCTGATGATGCGCTGGGCGGTTTTCACAACCCTTTACAGTGATATCTTTTCACACACAGTGAAGCTGCCATACCACACTGTGATGGAGAGCAGACATTAGGAGACATTATCAAACACGATGCTTGATGATGTGAAGAATTATTTTGAGCGTAAATTTTTACCTAATAAGACTCCTTGGGTTTGTAAATATGAACTAAAAGATGGTTTTTCCACACATCATAGTGCCTTCTTTGAAAACTCCTGAATGTTTAGTGCACTTCTGATGTCATTATGTTGTCTTTCTTTGCAGCTACAAAGATCTTCATGTATTTCAGCTCGAGCATCCAACAAAAACAATCGAGTGGACTGGTGAAAAAAGTAAAGTATTGCTTTAGGTGTAGTTTAGCAGACAAGAGACACTATTCTTTGGATTCCTGTATCTGATAACATAGCATTAAAGGAGAAGTTCACTTCCAAAACAAAAAATTACAAATAATTGACTCACCCCCTTGTCATCCAAGATGTTCATGTCTTTCTTTCTTCATTTGTACAGAAATTATGTTTTTTGAGGAAAACATTTTAGGATTTTTCTCTCTATAGTGGACTTCAATGATGCCTGTGAGTTTGAAATTTGAAAATGCAGTTTAAATGCAGATTCAAAGAGCTCTAAACGATCCCAGATGAGGAACAAGGATCTTATCTAGTGAAATGATTGGTCATTTTCTGAGGAAAATAAAAAATTGTATACTTTTTATACACAAAAGCTCGTCTAGCACTAGCTCTGGGAAGCGTGTCCACGACACTGCTTACTACGTAATCACGAGTGTGACGTAGGTGGAACTACAGGCCCACTGTTTACAAAGCGAACGTGCAAAGACCAAGGAAATGCAAACAAGTCAAACGATCTTTACTAACAAAAAGGTACAATGAGAATGTATGGGTGTGTTGATATGTAGGTGCAGAGCTAGCAACCACAGCTTCAATCACTCAGGATTTTTTAAAGGAAGTTTTTGAGCATTCACGTTATTTCCAATCGGACGTAATCTTTTAGGTTTAAAAACGATTTCCACATCCAGGGTACACACCCGAACGGACCGTTTTAAACAAAAAACTGACACAAAGACGTTTATCTTTGTGTCTTTCCGCATGCAATTTCTTTACGACTGAAGAAAGAAAGACATGAACTTGTTGAATGACAAGGGGGTGAAGTGAACTTCTCCTTTAACATTAACAATAAAATGTGTGCAAACTTCATCATCCAAGCTGTAATACGTGAGACGTGCTGTTACAGGAAAATAGTTGTTTTGAGTGCTGTGATGAAAGTTTGAATAATTTCCTACAACTGCGTATTCTGTTTTATTACTCATATACTCTAGTAATTATTCAAAGAGTAAATGTTTTCGTCAAACAATGTCTGTTCGTAGAAAAATCCACCATATCAACACCTACAGATGTCTTGTTTTTTAATCTGTTATGTGGAGTATCCACCATATCCCACCAAGGTGGCACTATAGAAACAATAACATATTAGAGCAAACGTTCTAATATTTGTAGTGAAGCTGCACATCTTCTTACATTTTCTAAGCAATCAGATTTGCATGTTCATCAGCATTGTGATTTAAGAGAGAACTCATGGAGGAATTTTGGATTGGATTTGTAACGGACACTTTTTTTTGTCACAGGTATATGTGTTGCAGGCTACTCGTCTGAGAAGAATGAAATTTTAGAGCTGCTGTTGCCTTTGAAATTGTATGCAAAGGGCAACCAGGTAAATAACTGAATAAACTCAATAGCTGAATAAATTTCTATCTGCACCCCATCAGTTATCAAAGGTACAAACGCACAAGCACGGCTCAACCAAATATAATTTTCATCTTAAATGTGCACAGGGCCTTTGTCCAGAGAGGGACTTTAAAGTGCAGCATGGGGGATTCAGCGATGAGCCGGTTGAATGTCTGAGACACATCTTTGGTAAACGGTAGGCTTACTGCATGAGTTCTTGTTCTAATCTTACTAATGTCTTAGTGTTTTTTTTAACAGATTTGCATTCTTTCAGCTGGATTAGTGGGCAATACAGAGGGTCGTGCAGATATTTTGTAGATCACTTTCACATTGAAGCATATAACGTCAGAAAACTAGAACTTTTTATGCCTCTACCACTGTCCTACCATGTGTCCATCTGTTATTTTAGTTAGCACTATATTTCAAGGAAAAAAAATGATTGAATGTTTGTAGGATTTATATGGAAATATCTGTGTAACCAGCAGATGAACTGATTAGATTTTGGAATTGATCAAGACAGGGTCGGGGTCTAATATCTGAAACATTTTTTTAAATATAAGGATGCAGTATTTTAAGCCTATTTCTTGCATATAATACATAAGTAAATGAAGAATTAGACTTGTGGCAGATGTATCTCCATCAACGACATTGGTGTCGAGTTCTACTTGTTTTTATTTTGCATTGTTACTGCTGGCAGGGTTGTAGGGTAAAAGATACAAGTATTTGGATCACTAAACAGGTACAGCTAAAGAGCATGTCATTACATTACATCCCTACAGTTAAATATACACCGATTAGGCATAACATTATGAGCACTGACAGGTGAAGTGAATAACACTGATGATCTCCTCATCATGGCACCTGTTAGTGGGTGGGATATATTAGGCAGCAAGTGAACATTTTGCCCTCAAAGTTGATGTGTTTGAAGCAGGAAAAATGGACAAGCGTAAGGATTTGAGCGAGTTTGACAAGGGCATCTTCAAAACTGCAGCTTTTTTGGGGTGTTCCCGATCTGCAGTGGTCAGTATCTATCAAAAGTATCCTTTAAGTCCTGTAAGCTGCAAGGTGGGGCCCATGGAGGACTTAAAGTATCTGCTGCTAACATCTTGGTGCCTGATACCACAGCACACCTTTAGGGATCTAGTGGAGTCCATGCCTCGATGGGTCAGGGCTGTTTTGGCAGCAAAAGGGGGACCAATACAATATTAGGTAGGTGGTCATAATGTTATACTTGATCGGTGTATTTATTTAGGATGCCACCAAAAATCTGGGGCAAAAATGGTTTAAAAAAAAAAAACCCTGCCACTTTTGGATTTCCGCAAAAGTAGAGAAAAGGCCAGACATTTTAACCAAACTAGGGTTAGGGTTAGAACATTATAAATATTTTAAAAGTGATCAAAAACACTTTTTGGGTTTTTATTTTCCTTAGTATAATCACAGAGAAAGTATCAGCCTTGTGGACATTAGACAACAGATGTATTAAAGAATTAAGAATTATACCAAAAATGTCTTCTGCTGGGATATAAAAATTGTTATCTTTATTTAGATTTTTAGGAATACCACAGAATATATACCTGAAAGAAGACATGTAATTGACTGTACACTTCTATATGATAAAATAGAAATAAGCATCACCGTTTAACTGTGTTCTTTTATTTGCAGATGTGTGGTGACTAGCGGACGTCATAGTTCCAATCTCCAGGTTTGGGACATTGGACAAGATGATAATGGTATCTCTTCTGATTATTTCATCACTTTGTTTGACTTCAAAAATATACACTGCTCAAAAAAATTTAAAGGAACACTTTGAAAACACATCAGATCTCAACGGGGAAAAATATGCTGGATATCTATATTGATATGGACTGGGTAATGTGTTAGGAACGAAAGGATGCCACATTGTTTGAAGGAAATAAAAATTATCAACCTACAGAGGGCTGAATTCAAAGACACCCCGAAAACTGATGCAGCAGGCTAGTCCATTTGCTGAAATTTTACTGCAGCAACTCAAAATGGTACTCAGTAGTTTGTGTGGCCCCCATGTGATAGATGGTGTCCTGGGGTATTTCCCCCCAGATCTGGACCGGGGCATCACTGAGCTCCTGGACAGTCTAACCTGGCGGCATCAGATAGAACGAACCATAATGTCCCAGAGGTGTTCTATTGGATTTAGGTCAAGTGAGCATGAGGGCCAATCAATGGTATCAATTCTTTCATCCTCCAGGACCTGCCTACAGGCAGCATAACATTCCCCACGGCTTCTCCAGACCCTTTAACATCTGTCACATGTGCTCATGGTGAACCTGCTCATTTTGTAGGGCTTTGCTCATCCTGTACCTCCATGCACAAAGGAGTAGATGCGGGTCTTGCTGATGGGTTAAGGACCTTCTACAGCCCTGTCCAGCTCTCCTAGAGTAACTGCCTGTCTCCTGGAATCTCCTCCATACTCTGTGCTGGGAGACACAGCAAACCTTTTGGCAATGGCACATATAGATATACCATCCTGGAGGAGTTGGACTGCCTGTGCAACCTCTGTTGGGTCCAGGCATCGCCTCATGCTACCAGTAGTGACACTGACCCTAGCCAAATGCAAAACTAGTGAAAAACACTCAGAAATGATGAGTAGGGAAGAAAATGTCAGTGGCCTCCACCTGTAAAACCATTTCTGTTTTGGTGGTCATCTCATGGTTGCCCATCTAGTGCACCTGTTGTTAATTTCATTAACACCAAAGCAGCTGACAACCCCCTCTGCTACTTAACTGACCAGAGTAATATCCCAGGAATTTAACTGACTTGATGCTATACTCTGATTAAAAAGTGTTCCTTTCATATTTTGAGCAGTATATATAGTAGTGCAGTCTCCTTTTTGTGTGTTCTTATTATAGAAGTTACTTTTGTCTCTTATTTTCATTGTTAAGCTAATTAACTACAAAAAAGTTTTTTTTTTTTTTATTAAACCAGTCTTCACCAATGGTGCCAATAATTCTGAAGCTGACTGTATTTTTGCCATCCAGATATGATGAAGAGGACAGGAGTTATAAATTGCGGTCACACGTCAGCCACGGGCAGAAAGCTTGCTTCTGGTTTCACTGAGGATGCTTCTGTTCTTCACGGCTCTACAATGCGCGATGTTCAGCACACTGATGTAGCCTCAGGGAGAATGCTTTATGCAGTAGGTAATGATAAATGTGTCGTCTATTTTATATTTCTTTTACTTTTTGTCTAAACCACTGGTCCATCGAAGTCCAGATTCATGACTGCAAAGTATCTCAGTGGGCCGAACCCAACACTTACTGATAAATACCATTAAAAAATGGATGTATTTCAGCAACTTCAATTTTCTAAATATGAACCAACTTGGGTCCTGTAGCAGATACCCTGTCCAATCAGATGCATTTATATCAATTATTTAGCTGATGGCAGCTAACCAGAGATTAGAAAAATTGGCAAAATTGCAAGCACAGGATCCTTCTGTTAAACTGCCAGTAAACACATCTGTAATTACTTTCTATGATAACTGTACTCATGTTGAATGAGAAGAGTGCTTTGGCTGAATGCACAATGTGATGACGTTACACAACGTGTATTGGCTCAAATCCGCAGAAAATATGCTGCAATTTTGAAAAAACTGAATTTTGCAGGTTTGATTTTGTGTTAATTTCTGCAATCAAATTTGTGGACTGATTAATGAACTGATGATGGGGAAAAAAACAAATAGAGAAATAGAGAGGTGTATTTTAATTCTGCATCAAATTCACATAGCATGGTCTTATCTGTTCAGAGTTCATTGACAACATCAATCACTTCAAATGGTATTATTTATAGCCAATATCATCCATTAATTGGTTAAACATCAAAAGTAAGCTGTTCCAAATGTCACTCTTAGTTTATAGATTCCATTGTAAGCATAGAATTTCATGCAAGTGGACCTTAACAAACTGAAATTACATTTTGTCGTTCACAGAAACTGACTCCTTGGATGTAGTGAGTGGTCTGCAGTTTGTAAACGCCAGTACATTTGCTATTAGCGCAACTAATGGCACTTTGTACGTAGGAGACTCAAGAGATCCAAAGATCAGTCATTATGCTCTTTCAGAGAGTACGACAGGTTCACAGTGGGCTTTTGGATTGAGGAAAGCTGAGCCACAGTGTGACCCTTCATCATGCACTGTAGCAAGACTTTCCTCCTTTGGTCAAGTTATTGTGTCTGATCTCCGAAACCCATCCACGCCAGTCGGACAAGCTCGGCTTAATCTGCAGCAAAATGATCCCAGTAATGAGTTTCTGACAGTTACATGGGCTCCTGCTCTTGATAACCATCTTGCTGTGTCAGGTATGTCCTATGCTTTGTATCTTCTCTGTTAACCTGAGGTCTTTGTTTGGAGAAAGGGAATGACCTTGTCGATGTCTTCATTTTAAGGATTTGATGGAACAGTGCAAATCTTTGACACAAGAAGCTGGATTACTGATACTCAGACGCCTCTGCCCGTTTTTGTGCATCAGGGTCACAACTTTTCATGTGAAGACAAGGGTGATACCTCTCTTCTGGTGACTACTCATGTGTGGCATCCAGGGAGACCAAGAACTTTGCTCTCTGCCGCTTCAGATGGATCTATACATGTTTGGGACTGGGTAGATAAACATAATGAGACTATAGACAAATGACAAAAGAGAATCTGATCCCTTTTGTTATTTAAAGGCAAGAAATTTTTCAAGTTATAGCTGAAACCTGTTACAGAAATACAGTATTTCTGTATTATGTTTTTTTTTTTGTAAAAGATGGAGAAATAGAAACATTGGATGAAAATCTTGCTGTTTTGTCAAACTATAGCCTTTAAGGTTCCGAGACTTGCGACACTGTACAAATGATATAATCATGGACACTCGGTGGAATGCTAGTTACCGAGACTAGGTTCAGGGACACTGGACATTTATACATTTTTATGGCAGCCTGTCTGCCACACACCAATACATCAAAAAAGAGTAGAAATGAATTTCACTTTTAGATTTTCTTGCTTTTTCTTGCAATTGATTAACTATGACTACAATATAAACACAGTCAAAGTCTCTTCAGTGTGGACATTGGATATAGCCAGAATGTAACTATGTTACTGTGATGCTGATATAGTTTTCCATCTCCTCAACAACTCTGTGACCTCTGTATTGATTATTAGAGAACTAGATCTACGTCTGGATATCTGTAATGCTGAATCGTGACCATATATATGCATATATGTATGTATATGTATGTATGTGTGTATATACATATATATATATATATATATATATATATATATATGCATATATGTATGTATATGTATGTATATATATATATACACAGTGAGGGGAAAAAATTATTTGATCCCCTGCTGATTTTGTACGTTTGCCCACTGACAAAGAAATGATCAGTCTGTAATTTTAATGGTAGGTGTATTTGAACAGTGAGAGGCAGAATAACAACAAAAAAAATCCAGAAAAACACATTTCAGAAAAGTTCTACATTGATTTGCATTTTAATGAGTGAAATAAGTATTTGATCCCCTATCAATCAGAAAGATTTCTGGCTCCCAGGTGTCTTTTATACAGGTAAGGAGCTGAGATTACAGTAGGAGCACTCTTGGGGAGTGCTCTTAATCTCAGCTCATTACCTGTATGAAAGACACCCTGTCTACAGAAGGAAGCAATCAATCAGATTCCAAACTCTCCATCATGGCCAAGACCAAAGAGCTGTCCATGGATGTCAGGGACAAGATTGTAGACCTACACAAGGCTGGAATGAGCTACAAGATCATCGCCAAGCAGCTTGGTGAGAAGGTGACAACAGTTGGTGTGATTATTCCCAAATGGAAGAAACACAAAAGGACTGTCAATCTTTCTTGGTCTGGGGCTCCATGCAAGATCTCACCTCATGGAGTTTCAATGATCATGAGAACGGCGAGGAATCAGCCCAGAATCACACTGGAGGATTTTGTTTGATTTTTTTTATATATATACAGTATATACACAGTGTATTGCCAATTGGGAATCCGTACTCCCAACTTTGTGGGAACAGTTTAGGGATGACCCCCTCCTGTTCCAACATGACTGCACACCAGTGCACAAAGCAAGGTCTATAAAGACATGGATGAGCGAGTTTGGTGTGGAGGAACTTCACAGAGTCCTGACCTCAACCTGAGAGAACACCTTTGGGATGAATCAGAGCAGAGACTGTGAACCAGACCTTCTTGTCCAACATCAGTGCCTGACCTCACAAATGCGCTTCTACAGGAATGGTCAAAAATTCCCATAAACACACTGATAAACCTTGTGGAAAGCCTTCCCAGAAGAGTTGAAGCTGTTATAGCTGCAAAGGGTGGACCAACTCCATATTAAATTCATGTGCATGTAAAGGCAGACATCCCAGTTTTGACCTGGCTCACAGTCTCCACTCTAATTCATCCCAAAGGTGTTCTATCAGGTCAGGATTCTGTGCAGGCCAGTCAAGTTCCTAAACACCAAACTCACTCATCCATGTCTTCATGGACTTTGCTTTGCGCACTGGTGTGCAGTAATGTTGGAACAGGAAGGGGTCATCCCCAAACTGTTCCCACGGTGTTGGGAACATGAAAATGTCCAAAATGTCTTGGTATGCTGAAGCATTAAGAGTTCCTTTCACTGGAACTATGAGGCCGAGCCCAACCCCTGAATTCAATGGTTTGGAGGGGTGTCCTAAAACTTTTGTTAATATTGTGTGGGTATATATATTTTCAATTTTTAATAAGCATGTAAATATAGCTACTGATTGTTCATGATATCAGAGTGAGAAAACTCCACAAAGGCTATTTCTTCAAGTTCACTCTTCTTCCCACATTCCATTAGGCAAGCAAAGCACTTGGGCTCCTCGGACAGAGTAAGATCCGAGTACCCGCTGGGGCCATGATGGACAATCCATGGTTTGCCCCAACCAGAGACATTAAGAGGAGATTTATTCAGATAAACCCCAAGATCCTTTCTCTTCATTTTGTTGGTTGGATGTGAATAAAGGAGCCAAGTCTTTGTATTTGGTGTTAAACAGTTCTCTTGTTCTTCAGGTGCAGCAAAGCTCACCACACTACCCTGGCAGCCATGATGGGGCTCTACTAGCTTCTGTGCAAAATGAGGTCTATCAAATTTTGTTCCACTACTCTCGCTCAAAGCCTCGATTCTGTGACCTTTAGCGCTTCGTGCGTTGCAGTATAGCTCGCTCCTGGACTGTTCTACAATCTCTGCCATCTCACACTCAAAAGACTCACTACTTACTCTTTCTCCAATGTGCCACGTGCTCCCACAATCATCACTATAGAATGCGAAAGCATGTGATGTAACATGTAATATAAAACAACAACGACAATGAATATAATAGACATAAGCAGGAATGATGAGTCTACCACTTTTCATCTGAATGCCATGTCCAGGTCCAACAGCAAACGTGGCCCAATTTCTAATCTCATCTTTAATCACGCTTTCTGTCAAGTCTACCACGTTGCTCCAATTCTGCCCACTGTCCTTGCTAGTGACGTAACACAACCGAGCCTTGTTCTTACCAGTGCAAATCTGTTCACGTTCAGAGATCTTACGCTCCACACAGATAAAGAACAGAAAGAGAGCCTTAGATTTTTTCTCATAGACCGGACACGGGTTCATGGTGCGATATCCAGTCAAACAAGCAGTGTCAAGCTCCTGAACATCTGACCACTGAAAAGAAAAATGAGCATACAGTATCTATGAACATATCTTTGATTAATGAAAGTAAATCAAAGTAAAAGTAAAACGGTGTTTGTGTCAGCATCACCTGAATGGACCCATTGTGCCGTGTTCCCCTCCTCATGACCAGGAGAGTGGCGTCAATATCACGTGGTGATGTTCTTTTCTCAGCAAAAGCAAGAAATGTTTGAGTGTCGTTAATGTAAATTAAAGCTGGGATCCTGTAAGTTATACCGTTTTTCTCTTTACTGAACAAAGTAGTTTTTGGTGGGTCGCTTCTTGATGTGTTTCCCATTTCTCCTGGAAACAGATATAAATCAAATGTCATGACAAACACATGAAATAGTCCTTCTCTACTTCATCATTATTTGCTAATTAACCACAGTCCTAATGCACATTCTGAACAAAGCTGGTTACATATCAGAGATTACGGAGCTGAATCCCAAATCCTATCTGAGATTTACACCCATATCAGTTACCTTGTTCCAAGTCGTTAATAAATCAGTAAGAAATGCTGCTAAACTAACTGTAGAGTGTGAAAGGATCAAATCATTCTCTTTTATATAGTTATCGATTTTGGTTCCGTTATCAGGGCTGCTGCTCTGTCACGGTCCGCAGTGGACTGACTCGAGGTGTGTGTGTGTGTGTGTTGCTCTCCTACGGCAAAGGCAGAAAAGACTTTTGGACTGACTTCGGCATCCGCTGACCTATTGCATTATGGGAAATGTAGTCATCCGAAGAAACCTGACGTCGCTTGTCTGTGAATTAGTTAAACGTTTTTCTGTAAAAAGTAAAATTTAGTCTGAACTCTCTTATTACCAGTATACGGTGGGGGAGGCATGGCTATCACATATAAATTACATGTCTATACAGGCTTTACTAAACAGGAAAATGTTTTGACGATACTCATTTCAGCAGATCTGTTAAATACTACAACTCCCAGGCATTTTCGCGTTTGTCACCAGGACACCAGTCTACAACAATCGCCTTCACTGCTGGGAAATTATATAGGCTTGCAGACTGGATATCTGTAGTATGTACTGTATGTATGGGGTTAATATTAAATTAGCCATTTTAATTGGACACCAGGTATTTAGACTACAAACGGATTGTTTACAAACTGGACAACGGAGAACGTTTTCTTACGAATTGTAAGAAGTAAAGAAGGTATAGGTATAGACACAGTAATGTATTATGCAATTTCGTGCAAATACAATCAGTTTATCTGTGTGAGAATATGGTACCTAATTACTCTGATCATGCATAATATTATGACCACCTGTCTAATATTGTGTTGGTCCCCGTTTTGCTGCCAAAACAGCCCTGACCCGTCGAGGCATGGACTCCACCAGATCTCTGAAGGTGTGCTGTGGTACCTGGAACCAGGATGCTAGCAGCAGATCTTTTAAGTCCTGTAAGTTACAAGGTGGGGCCATAGCATGACATTGCCTCTGCTGGCTTGCCTTCTTCCCATAGTGCATCCTGGAGCCGTGTGTTCCCCAAGTAAGCAATGCATATGCATGCGGCCATCCACATGATGTGGTCCAGTTCTGGTGCTCACGTGATCATTGTTGGAGCTTTCAGCTGTGCACAGGGGTCAGCATGGGCACTGTGACTGGTCTGCGGCTATGTAGTCCCATACGCAATAAATATGCACTGTGTATTCACCTTTCTATCAGAGCCAGCATTAAGAGCATTAACAGTAGCTCATCTGTAGCCTTTGCTCCCCACATGCATCAGTGATCCTTGGCCGCCCATGACCCTGTCGCCGGTTTACCACTGTTCCTTCCTTGGACCACTTTTGATAGATACTGACCACTGCAGACCGGGAACACCCCACAAGAGCTGCAGTTTTGGAGATGCTCTGATCCAGTCGTCTAGCCATCACAATTTGGCCCTTGTCAAACTCACTGACTGTGATTAAAATAGCTCATGCTGGTACAACCTACATTTTCTGTTTAATAGTCTAATCAAAATTTGAACAGAATATGAAGTGTACTTCTCTTATTCTTCTCTAGATGGCTCTGCACTGTGTGGACAGACCATCTGATTCATCTTTGTTTGGACAGGTATCCTCACAGGATACTTCAATAATAGTATCCTCACCGAATACTTCAATATATGATTGAATGTTCGTCTTTGTTAAATAACGTTTTTCTGTTTAATTCAATTTAGTTTTATTTATTAAAAAAGCGTTATATAAAGTGGATATAGATTTAAAATTAGAATACAGTATATTAAGTATTTGACATTCAAGAAGACTTTGTCATGGCATGTAGTGTACTGTTGCACAGGATTGTAAGAAATCAATATTTTATTTAGTTTTCCTGTTTTCACCCACTGAAGTAGCAAAAGCTACAATACCCAACATGCAGTATGCCAAAATGTTGGGATCACTACTAATTAACCAGTCCAGATCTCTGAGTGAGACACGTCACTCTGACACTCATTCCCACGAAATAAAACACAGCTGTATTGTGATACTCTATCAGTAGATTTGGCGTACTATCTAGAAATGTATCATGCTTAGCTTGCTAGTTAAATAACATGCCTAATTTATATAGATTTACCAAACCTATGCAGCTCTACATCATTCAGAATCCTACTGAGGAGTTTCCTGTAATGGACACATTTATCCATCTAATGTTGTTCAGTTTACAGAAGTATTTATAGCATCTTGTGTCAGTGGATCACTGATCACAATGACCAGACATACACTATATTGCCAAAAGTATTTGCTCACCTGCCTTGACTCGCATATGAACTTAAGTGACATCCCATTCCTAATCCATAGGGTTCAATATGACGTCGGTCCACCCTTTGCAGCTATAACAGCTTCAACTCTTCTGGGAAGGCTGTCCACAAGGTTTAGGAGTGTGTTTATGGGAATTTTTGACCATTCTTCCAGAAGCGCATTTGTGAGGTCACACACTGATGTTGGACGAGAAGGCCTGGCTCTCAGTCTCCGCTCTAATTCATCCCAAAGGTGTTCTATCGGGTTGAGGTCAGGACTCTGTGCAGGCCAGTCAAGTTCATCCACACCAGACTCTGTCATCCATGTCTTTATGGACCTTGCTTTGTGCACTGGTGCACAGTCATGTTGGAAGAGGAAGGGGCCAGCTCCAAACTGTTCCCACAAAGTTGGGAGCATGGAATTGTCCAAAATGTCTTGGTATGCTGAAGCATTCAGAGTTCCTTTCACTGGAACTAAGGGGCCAAGCCCAGCTCCTGTAAAACAACCCCACACCATAATCCCCCCTCCACCAAACTTTACACTTGGCACAATGCAGTCAGACAAGTACCGTTCTCCTGGCAACCGGCGAACCCAGACTCGTCCATCAGATTGCCAGATGGAGAAGTGTGATTCGTCACTCCAGAGAACGCGTCTCCACTGCTCTAGAGTCCAGTGGCGGCGTGCTTTACACTACTGCATCCGACGCTTTGCATTGCACTTGGTGATGTATGGCTTGGATGCAGCTGCTTGGCCATGGAAACCCATTCCATGAAGCTCTCTGCGCACTGTTCTTGAGCTAATCTGAAGGCCACATGAAGTTTGGAGGTCTGTAGCGATTGACTCTGCAGAAAGTTGGCGACCTCTTCGCACTATGTGCCTCAGCATCCGCTGACCACGCTCCGTCAGTTTACGTGGCCTACCACTTCGTGGCTGAGTTGCTGTCGTTCCCAAACACTTCCACGTTCTTATAATACAGCTGACAGTTGACTGTGGAATATTTAGGAGCAAGGAAATTTCACGACTGGATTTGTTGCACAGATTTCATCCTATCACAGTTCCACGCTGGAATTCACTGAGCTCCTGAGAGCGACCCATTCTTTCACAAATGTTTGTAAAAACAGTCTGCATGCCTAGGTGCTTGATTTTATACACCTGTGGCCATGGAAGTGATTGGAACACCTGATTCTGATTATTTGGATGGGTGAGCGAATACTTTTGGCAATATAGTGTATGTACATATATCAAATTTAACATGGGTATACAAGTCAGTTGATGCTAAAATGTTGTTGTTTGTGGGGGTGTTACATATTGTCTTACGACTACAACATCAGGGACAATGTTACCCTGAATGCAGAGTCCAGTGAATTGTTTCAGACTCTTGAAGTGCTGATGCTGGATGATAATAAACTGTCTTCTTGTGTCTTCAGAAGTGTTACAAATCTAAAAAGTTTAGATTTTTCCATCACAGTCATGCTAGGAATATTTTGGTTGCATTCCAGCTATTTTCCAAGAAAGAAATCTTTACTTAAATCTAGAAGGAAACCATCTCTGAAGTCCCTTACCCTCAGCTGACACCAGTGCTACAGGTGCCAGGTGCTTCAGATCTGAAAATAGTGCTCACAACAAAAGATGCCATGCTTTTCAGTAAAATAATGCTCCACAGGAATCCTTTGACTTTGCATTAATTCTTGCTTTTCTTCTTCTTTAATTCTCTCCACTCAGTCTGCTCTCATTTTCAATTTTCTGACTTATTTTCATTTTTAGGAAGATTTCTGTCCACCATTTCCAGAGCTTCGATATTTAAAACTGGCTACAAATAATGTTTTACAATCTGCTTTCAACCATCACAGATTTAGTATATTTAAAAACAGTGGTTTGATATGTGTAATTATTTATTTATTATTTTTTCCAGATATTTGAAGAAGAGGCATTGTTGGCTGTAGCATTGCTTCCTTTGTTAGCTAGCTTGTTATCATTTTATACTCAAATTACAAATGTTTTCCTACTACATCTTTGTTTTAGGTGACCCACCACTGTTGACATGGTTTCTTTAAGACAGACCTGGTATTAAAATAAGACGTAAGAAGTCAGATGATAATGTGGTGAGGGGCTCACCAACTTCGCCTAGCCACAGATTTAACCCTCCATGCAACAAAGCAGATGGCCAATGCCATTGGCCATTCCATGGCTGCATTGGTTGCTAGAGAGAGGCAATCTGATGGAGATAAAAGAAAAGGACAAAACCTTTCTTTTAGATTTCAATGGCCCTGATTTCAATGGTTGAATAGCAGTGGTCTAATAAGAATTATTCCACATCCTCGACACCTCAGTGTGAAGGTCTGGGGAAAAATTGGGAGACGACTGCATGGGGCTACGTGAAATTATGTAGTGGTCATCAAGCTCAAACCGAACAACGCTAACCTTTCATCAGGTCAATCTAAGCTAGGCTTAGCAACAGCATGTGTAATCAACTCCAGGAGCTTTTAAAACACCACAGAATGCAGGGGCAATTCGATTGCTGCTTGCTTATTGTTGCCCACTTCAAGTCTGATGCAGACAACACTGTATCCTCATCTAGGTCGGGAGAAATCACAAAGCGAGCTCCTGGAGTAGAAGCAGAGGTATTAGAGTCAGCTGAGAAGACACGAGAAAAGGATTCATCAAGACACGGGACTCGAGCCAAACGGCACAAGTGCTTGGCTGGATATGTATGGACTTGCTGGCGTGCACCGCTTCATCACCTGACCTACCCGAGCTGAAAATTGGCGTGATTTCAGCTTCAGACACAACTTCCACAAAGAAGCATTCCCATAGCGTCAGCCATAATGCAGCGTGGAGTTCCCTTGAAAGAGAAACTTTATATTATTTATATTATATTATTTAGCCTTACCTAACAACCTCATACAGTGAATATCCTTCTTTGATCAAGTTGTTAGATAGTTGCATGCCATAGTGAAATGGACTTGACCAATTCAGTTTGTAATTAGACATTGCCAACATGTTTGCAGTATTTAAATAACATAATTAAAAGATCTTAATAAGAAAGCATTTAGGTAACAGAACCAAATTGACTAAATTTATCGAAGATTATTTCCCTACCAATGTTAGCATGAGTCAAGAGATGATGATCAGACTTGTGTCCACTGACGCTGTGGATGGTTCTGTGTGGACAGCTGGTGACCCAGGAGACAGCCATGGACAGAGCCACTTGGGGACTTTCACACCGTCACAGATCTGCCATTACATCTGTCAGCTTGTGACAGCAAAGAATGAGTGTCTATAATAACCTCAGAAACTACATTGACCTAATAGTTCCTCATGGGCTATTGATTGCTGTTATAGAAAGGACATTAATCAGTTACTGTTAAATTATTTACTGTTTAGTGTCACCCAAATGAGGATGGGTTCCCTTCTGAGCCTGGTTCCTCTCAAGGTTTCTTCCTCATATCATCTCAAGGAGATTTTCCTTGCCACCGTCGCCACAGGCTTGCCCAGTAGGGATAAAATAAAAATAAAATAAGGATAAAATAGTTTAATAATTTAATTTAATAATTTATTTTTATTTCTAGTTATTTAGTTATTTATTTTTATTTTTTTCCTCTCCTTTCTCTGTTTATATTCTTTTGTAAAGCTGCTTTGAGACAATGTCCATTGTAAAAGGCGCTATACAAATAAAATGGAATTGAATTGAATTGTGTTTAGATCCTTACAATTTCCCATTGCAAACTTAAAATACTAAAAATTTGAAAGCAATGTAGTTTTCTGTAAGTAGATTAAATTACAAATGCAGAGGTAGGTTGGGGTCTTTCAGTGGAATTGTTATGAAATCTTTAAATAATCTCTTTCCTTTTCGCTCTTGGGGCTAACCAGATTTAAACTGATTTTTACTCTTTTTTTTTACTCAGATAAAAATTTAAGTCTGTACCCTTCAGAACTGTGTACATACTTGTACATTTCAAAATTCCTGCACCTCCCAGAATTCAGAGACTTAGCAGAAGCTCATAACATTAGTGGTAATGCTGAACAGAAATGCCAAAATCTACTCCTGTATCTACTACTGATGTCACTGAACACAGAAATCACCCAATTTAGATAGCTCCTATCCCTCTAGGACTAAGACTGACCATTTTTACTACAGCATATTATTTGTTTTTGTCTCTTGTCTCTTCAAAATTATTGATTTACCAAAAACTTGCTCAATGGTGCCATCCAGGGGCATAAATCGAAGGGCGACTCAAAGGCGATTAGCTTTTCTATCTTCATTTTCTGTGAATGCAAACTGGGTTGAATTCCGGTGTTATCATTTAATAAAAATATAGATCATATCATGGCATTATGACGATGATAATAATAATAAAAATAATATAGATATAATACAGTTTCACACTGAAGTTCATTTGACATTACCTACCATGGTTTGAGGTGCTGGTGTGATGACTTAGATATTCAGTTTGAAGAGGTTCCCAGTGGTTTACCTAATTTGTAGCTACATTAGGATTATAACTCTGGAAGAACAACTAAAGAAACAAACTTCAGACACCAAACATGTCTTGGTCTGGGCTAACTACATATAAAGTAGAACAATGTGTCTGTTTGAGATTTTGGCTAAACTGTTACATTAACTCTAGCCTTCAGAATTTTTGTGGAGTCCATGCCTTGAAGAGTTAGAGCTGTTTTGGTGGCAAAACATTGATTTCCTGACTGCGAGACCCCAGTCAGTCAGGATCAGGAACAGCATTTCCAGCACCACCACACTGAGCACTGGAGCTCCTCAGGGCTGTGTGCTCAGTCCACTGCTATTCACTCTGCTGGCTCACGACTGTGCAGCAATGCACAGATCCAACCACATCATCAAGTTCGCCGATGACACGACCGTGGTGGGTCAGCTTACAGAGAGGAGGTGCAGCAGCTAACAGCATGGTGTAGAGCCAACAACCTGTCTCTGAACGTCGACAAGACTAAAGAGATGGTTGTTGACTTCAGGAGAGCACAGAGTGACCATTCTCTGCTGTCCATCGACGGATCCTCGGTGGAGATCGTCAAAAGCACCAAATTCCTTGGTGTTCATCTGGCAGAGAACTTCACCTGGTCACTCAACATCAGCTCCATCACCAAGAAACCCCAGCAGTGCCTCTGCAGTACTTCCTGAGGAGGCTGAGGAAAGCCCATCACCCTCCCCCCATCCTGACTGTGTTCTACAGAGGGACCATCGAGAGCATCCTGAGCAGCTGCATCACTGCCTGGTTTGGGAATTGCACTGTCTCGGATCGCAAGACCCTTCAGCAGATAGTGAAGACAGCTGAAAAGATCATCAGAGTCTCTCTCCCCTCTATCAAGGACATTTACACTACATGGTGCATCCGCAAACAGAATTGTGGATGACCCCACACACCTCTCACACACACTCTTCACCCTCCTGCCATCTGGAAAGAGGTACCGGAGCATTCGGGCCCTCACAACCAGACTGTTGAACAGTTTCTTTCCTCAAGCCATCAGGCTCCTCAACACCCGAGACTGAACTGTACAAAACTCTCTCTCACACACACTCAGGACTGAACTGTACATAACTCTTTGTCTCTCACACACACATACACACACCCACACTCTCTCTCTCTCTCTCTCTCTCTCACCTGTGTGGACACACACACTCACACACACATAACTTATATTGTTCGATACTTATTGCACTACCTCAACCCCTGTGTTTTTCATCTGCTGCTATATTTATATTTATGTTTATTTCTATTTTGCACTCCCTCAACTGCTGCTATATTGTATTTTTGCACAATACATGTTGTCAGGCCCCAAAGTTCACCATCATCTCATTTTATTACATTTCATTTACATTTCATTGCACGTTTTTTTTTTCGTTTTTTTTCAGTGCTAAGTGTCCTGTGTTTTTGTGTTGTCTTTTTTTGTATTTATTATTTTTGCACTGTCTTGTCGTTGCTTTGTTCGCACCTAGCTGCACACTTTACACTTTATGTGGCTTGGACGAACTTTCGGTCCTAGCTTTGTGTTGTTCTTGTGTTTGATCTTTATGTTGTATGTTTATGTAGCACCAGGTCCTGGAGAAATGTTGTTTCATTTCACTATGTACTGCGTCAGCTATATGTGGTTGAAATGACAATAAAGCTTCTTGAATCTTGAATCTTGAAAACAGATTATAAAATATAAGGCATGTGGTTTTTAATGTTATGGCTGGTCATTTTATGTGGTAATATAAAAGGTGTGGAGATTGAATTTCTCTATTTAAAGTGGATTTAAACTTTTGTCATACAATAAAGAATTCTTCACCATGAATCAGCAACCCAGTCTATTCTATTTCTGCAGCAATTTAAACTCCAATAAAGATCTGGAGATTTTCATAGAGTTTGCATTTTATTAAACCTCTGTGATCTAATTAGTGAACTTATAACTGGTGGCAAAAACATATACTATGAAGACAGAATGTTTAAAGGTGAATGGATTGAGAAATAAGGGTTTATTTCCCCACGTCAAATTAAAGAGACGGTCCCATCTGTTCAATGTCAGTGGTTTATTATTAAGCCATTGCTCATTTCTCATTAAGCCATATCTCATTTCTCCATATCTCATTTCCCTATTTTCTCTGTTCTCACCCTAGCCTATGATAATCCGTTTGCTGATTGCCCGACCTCTGCCTTTTTAAGGATTGCGAATTTTTTTTAGTTTGTTTGACTTGAGTTTTAGATTGTTTTCCTTTGTGTATATTAAAGACTGCTCCACCCAAACTTGCATATACCTCCACGTTTCCATGCTGCCACCTTACATATTTTTTTTCTTGTCAAACCAAAATTACTTCTGTACCGCTGTAGAAGCAAATAATTTGTATAAGTTTCAGAGAATATTTACTAATTATTTGGCATTAAACATTACAGTGCCTTACACATAATAACAGCTGTATTTATGCACAGTAAATCAGAAACCAGGGTAATATAAACATTGTGTGATTTATTAAAAGAATGAATGCATATCCATTTATACAATTACCAAGTAAAAGAAAAAAATTACATTAAAAATAAAATCACTTAAATTTAATTTAACAGATTTCTCACTGATGAGATTTGAGTTTTTCCATTGCCATCTGGAATCTAGTACATTTTGAATAAGTAATATAGTGGAAAAATACATTGAAATGCAACATAGCCCTTTCTTAACAATAAGATAGAATGATCCCATAAATGCAGTGAAACATTAGGTTAACAACATTCTCTAAGAACTTTCAGCACTACTGTTAATTGCATTCATTATTATAATGACACTCACAAGCTTAGAGTGGCACCTCACATGTCTTTTATATCTACGAAGCGTCATAATATGTTAAGCAATATAAACAGTAATGTGTTAACATTTGGATAACATTATACTCTCACTGGGCATTTTATTATGAACACAACACTAATATTGGGAAGGGCCTCCCTTTGCCCTCAAAACACCCTCAGTTCTTTGTGGCATGGATTCCACAAGACTTGGGAAAGCTTCCTTTGAGATTCTGGTCCATATTGACATGATTGCAGCACACAATTCTTGCAGATTTTTCAGGTGCACCTTCATGCTGTAAATCCCCTTTGGTGCCACATTTGTTTCATTAGATTACATTCTGGTGACTTTGAAGGCCACTGAAGAACATTCATTGTCACTCTTATGAAACCATGAGACGACATTTGCTTTGTGGTCATTTTCAGGCAGGAAGTAGCCAGATAGGACATAGGTAAGTTGTGGCAAGAAAACATTTTACACACCACTACACCACTTCCACCAACCTGGACTGTTGACCCAAAGCAGGATGGGTCCATTGATTCATTCTGTTGGTGCAGATTCTGACCCTACCATCTATGTGCCTCAGCAGAAATTGAGATTCATTGAGTCTTTCCATTTGCAGAAATCTTGACTGGAACGTTTTTTTCTTTGTTGCACCAGTCTGAGTAAACTCCACAGATTGCTGTGTGTGAAAATCCCAGGAGATCAGCACTTACTCAAAATACTTGAAATATTTGAAATACTCAAACCAACCTAGCACCAACAATTATTCCACAGTCAAAACCATGCAAATTACATCCTTATTCTGATGGTTGATGTGAACGTTACCTAAAGCAGCATGATTGTATGCATTGTACTGCTGCCCTTGATTAAAGTGCTCCGTTTAAGCAAACCTCATGTCAATCTGGTTTAATGAACATGGTAATGGGTTCAGTGTCACCTCTGGCTATCTTATTAGTGATCTACATCTGTATTGGGATTTCTGTAAAGCTGCTTTATCTATTGTTATAAGTGCTACACAAACTCAATTTAACCAAGACAGTAATTTTATTCTGATTTAGGCACTTCTTTTTTAAGACCATTTTTTTCTATTTTTTTTTTAGATTGATACCATTCATGCTAATATAGCTACTGATTGTTCATGATATCAGAGAGGGAAAACTCCACAAAGGCTATTTGTTCAAGTTCACTCTTCTTCCCACACTCCATGAGGCAAGCAAACTTATCAGGCTCCTCACACTGAGTCAGATCCGAGTATCCACTGGGGCCATGATGGATAATCCATGGTTCATTCCAACCTAAATCACTAAGAGGAGATTTGTTCAGGTAAATCCCAAGATCCTTTCTCTGGCCTTTGTCAGTTGGATGAGAATAAAGGAGCCAATTCTCAGTATCTGATGTTGAGATGCTCAATACACTGCCCTGGCAACCATTACCACATTCTACCAGTTTCTGGGAAAATGGAGGAGGATCAAAATTCTTTCCACTATTCTTGCTCAAAGCCTCAACCCTTTTACCACTTCTACTTCTTGCATTGCAGTACAATTGACTCTCGCCATTTTTGTCAATAATCTCTGCCATCAGACACTCAAGAGATTCGGTGCTTATTCGTTCTCCGAAATTCCATGTTTTCCCCAAGTCATCACTATAGAATGCAAAAGCATGGGAACTTTGAGAACATCTAAAACTCGAAGCCAAATTACAACAACAGTTAAAACATGGACACCCACAACAATATAAATAAGCAGGAATGATGAGTCTACCACTCTTCATCTGAATGCCATGTCCAGGTCCAACAGCAAATGTGGCACAATCTTTAATCTCATCTTTAATCACTCTTTCTGTCAAGTCTTCCACTTTGCTCCAATTCTGCCCACTGTCATTGCTAGTGACGTAACACAACTGAGCCTTGTTCTTACCAGTGCAAATCTGTTCATTTTCAGAGGTCTTACCTTCCACACAGATAAAGAACAGAAAGAGAGCCTTAAATTTTTTGTCATAGACCGGACACGGGTTCATGGTGCGATGTCCAGGCAAACAAGCAGTGTCAAGCTCCTGAACATCTGACCACTGAAAAGAAAAATGAGCATACAGTATCTATGAACATATCTTTGCCAAATGTAATTAAAACAAAGTTAATGTAAAACAGTGTTTGCATCAGCATCACCTGAATGAGCCCATTCTGCCGTGTTCCCCTCCTCATGACCAGGAGAGTGGCGTCAGTATCACTTGGTGATGTTCTTTTCTCAGCAAAAGCAAGAAATGTTTGAGTGTCGTTAATGTAAATTAAAGCTGGGATCCTGTAAGTTATACCGTTTTCCTCTTTACTGAGTAAAGAGGTTTTTTCTGGGTCTGTTTGGGAGTTGCTTCTTGATGTTGTGTTTCCCATTTCTCCTGGAAACAGATATAAATCAAATGTCATGACATTTCCATTGCTGAACCATCTTCTGTTTAAACTCACAAATACACAGTGTTGTAAAATTTTACTGATTATTTAATCTTTGCATGGTAAATTGGTTTTAGGTCAAAGTGTTAAATCCCAGCACTAAAAATATCATTTTGAAAAAAAATGAACAACCGACAACTTTTCAGGAACCACTTCACCGGATCAGAGTCATAATGGATCTGAAGCCCATCCCAGTAACACTGGATATAAACCAGGAATACATTAAATTCAACTAAATCATATTGTAACAAATTCAGCGATATTGTCACTGAATATTGAATCTTTGCTTTATTAATCCTAGTCGTATCGTATCGTGTGGAAGCCTTAAGTTTACATCCCTATTATTTACCTTGTACCAAGTCGATAGTATTGAAGACTATCCCGTTCCCACACATTAATAAGGTTTATAATCAATAAGAAAAATCCTGCTAACCTATCTGCATCTGTAAAAGAGTGAAACCATCAAACCGTTTTTTTTTTTACCTAGTTATGGATTTTGCTTTCGTTTTTAGTGTGGCTGCATTGCCATGGTCCTCTGCAAGTGAACTGACTCGTGATGAGAAACTGTGTTTTCCGATGTTGCACTCCTTCTGTCATATGTGAAAAGAGAAGAGGACTTTCTCAAGGCATGGACTCCACTAGATCCCTGAAGGTGTGCTGTGGTATATGGCACCGAGATGTTAGCAGCAGATCCTTCAAGTCCTGTAAGTTGCAAGGTGGGGCCTTCATGGGCCCCCTTAAAGGATACTTACAGGACTTAAGAATTAAAGGTCTTAAAGGATACTTTTGATAGATACTGACCACTGCAGACCGGGAACACCCCACAAGAGCTGTAGTTTTGGAGATGCTCTGATCCAGTCGTCTAGCCATCACAATTTGGCCCTTTGTCAAACTCACTCAAATCCTTACATTTGCCCATTTTTCCTGCTTCTTACACATCGACTTTAAGGACAAAATGTTTACTTGCTGTCTAATATATCCCACCCACTAACAGGTACCATGATGAGGAGATCATCAGTCTTATTCACTTCACCTCTCACTGCTCACAATGTTATGACTGATCCGTGTAAATATTGTATGTCTAATCAAATCAAAGAAGTTAATCTGAAGATTTTGTATGGAATTTGCCCTTGTAATGCACTGCTGTCTAAGTATTGTGATATGAATGATATGTGCTCCTTTTGTGATGAATGTCTGGCTCACCTGCATTATTATTGTGATGTGATATCTGTTTTCTGGTGTGAATTGAGTTAATATTGTTTCACTAATTTCGAGTTAAAGTATCCCCTCATGGCTGTATGCAGAAATGAAAAGTAAAATTAGGAGTTTTTTATTAGAACAAAAATAGGACGGATTATTGGAAAGTATGCCCTAATTTATATTTTGGACATTTTAACTGCAATCTTGATCAAGTAAGGATAAATAAATAAGGTGAGCATGCAGTACTATGCGGATTACAGGCCCTGCCTCTTTAAATGGCAACAACACCTGATGAAAATTACAGCTAAAAGCCTTCCCACTTGAACTAATGGCGGAATCCTTGCCCGATTACATCATGGGAAATGTAGTCATCTAAAGAAAACTGTCGTCATTTAATTGAAGCTCTTTAAATATTTTCTGAAAAATAATAACAGGTATGTTTTAATGTTGATGTCTTGTTGACGATATGCTATAGTAAACGGGCAAATGTTTGATTTTTTTTTAGACTTCTCTCAGCAACTATGTTAAATACTACAACTCCCAGATTTCGTGTTTTCGTGTTTGTCGCTAGGAGACCAGTCTACAACAATCGCCTTTATTGCTGGTAAATTATGTAGGTTACCGTATGTTGGGGGTTAATATTAAATTTAGCCGTTTTCATTATTTAGGCTAAAAATGGCTGATTTGGGTGTTTACAAACTGGACAACGGAGAAAGTTTTCCTACGAATTGTTTCCCGATAAGGTCATTTCATCAGAGTAAAGAAGGTATAGGAAATGTTATATACGCTATAACATCCATCAATCAATGTTACATCAATTTTTCGTTTTATACAACATATTTCGTATATATATATATATATATATATATATATATATATATATATATATATATATATATATATACATATACATATAAACATATATACATACATATATATATATATATATATATATATATATATATATATATATACATATAAACATATATATATATATATATATATATATATATATATATATATATATATATATCAGGCAGCAAGTGAACATTGATGTGTTAGAAGCAGGAAAAAATGAATAAATAAATAAATAAATATATTATTTATATATATATATATATATATATATTTATTTATTTATTTATTCATTTTTTCCTGCTTCTAACACATCAATGTTGAGGAAAAAATGTTCACTTGCTGCCTGATATATCCCACCCACTAACAGATGCCATGATGAGGTGATACTTATTCAGTGTTATTCACTTCACCTCTCAGTGCTCAAAATGTTATGGCTGATCGGTGTATCTCACAATGCTTAAGTGCTAATGGAAATGTCTAAGATGTTGGGATATGGAATGTGGTAGGTCAGATTTAAGATTTATTATCTATAGAGTACATAAAAATATTAAGTTTCCTACCCAAACGTGACTTCATTGCTTATATATTTTCTGGTGAGAGCACTGAATTAAGTTTTGTTCAAGGAGTTTAAATTACATGATCAGATCATGTTGGTTGTATGATGACCAGTTGAGTTCATGTAACATCGAATTAAACATATTTCTTTGGTCATGGTAGCACAATTTATTTATTTACAAAATGTGCCTGCAGTGGTGGATAGGGAGGGTTAATACTTATAAAAACCAATAATAGAACAGAGTTTTATCATGACAGGAAATAAACCTATTTCTTATGTACAGAAAAAAAGTCTTTGATCTTTGCAAATATTATTTAAATATTTTTTTAAATGATTAATAATTTAAAAACTTTAATATGCTTTATAATCTTCATAAGTAATACTATCAAGAATGCAGAAAAATAAAACAGTAAATAGTTTGGAAATATAAATAAGGAAAAGATTATAGACTGAATGACGGTTATAGACGTTTATTACTGTAAATATCATAAAAAGTGATTTTAGAAGTGTGTATGTAGGGCAAACAGTGATCAGTGATTGGTTACTAAGAACAATGGTGACCACTGAACAATGACCAGCGATTAGTAATTGAGAACAATGGTGTTCAGCAATTAGTCTTTGAGATCACAATGGTGATCAATAATTCAGTGCTTGAACATTGGAAACACAAAAATGCAACCTCGTCTTTACACAATATAGATGGTTGTGTAGCCACTTGTTCAGAAATTATAATTGTTTTCTCTTTAAAGGAGCAGGACATTGGTTAATTGCCCAAAGAGTGAGTGTGGAGGACCGGTACAAGATCCTTAAGCAACCAACATCAGTAGAACACTTAAGCACAGCACCATCGGGTCAGTCTGAATGCAAAAGTCTTGAGCAAAGGACAATAAAATGTTCTGGAAACACTTTAAATGGACAGATTTTGGTGAGAATGACTACTAGCTTTTGTTCATTATCCATCCCAGTGTGGTTAAAATGGCTCATGCTTATACAACCTATGTTTTCTATTGAGTAGTCTATTCACTGTTTAAAATTTGAGCTGAATATGAAGTGTACTTTTCTTATTCTTCTCTAGCTGGCTCTACACTGTGTGGACAGACCATCTGATCTTTGCTCTGTGGACATAAGTGAAAAAAAGCTGGAGTCGGTAGGACAGATGGCTTCATTGTCAGATCCAGAAAGATTTAGGTTTCTTAATTTTAGATTCCTCTGATCTGATTCATCTTTGTTTGGACAGGTTACACTAGAAGGGTTGGAGGAATTTGATAATGTTGCTTACATTAATGCTTCAGACAACTTTTTAACCCTAGGTAATATGCTTTCACTTTTCATATCATGATGAACATTCTATTTTAATCATGTTTTACACCAGTATCAAACTATTGTATATAATGAATAAAGAATTGGGGAGCATGTCATTTTAGGAATGTCAAAGCCTTAATAAAGCTTTGATAAATGTTAAATAATAGTATCCTCACCGAATACTTCAATAATAGTATCCTCACCGAATACTTCAATAATAGTATCCTCACCGAATACTTCAATATATCATGATTATATGTTTTTCTTTGTTTTTCCGTTTTATTCAATTCAAAATCCAGTTTAATTTTCAAAACAACAGCTTTATATTAATCTGGATATAGATTTAAATTTAGAATACATGGAACATTTGCTATTCAAGAAGTTTTTTGTCATGGTATGTAGTATACCGATTCACAGGACTGTAAGAATTTACCCACTCACTGAAGTAGCGAAAGCTGCAATTCCCAACATGCATTATGCCAACACATACTCAAATGACCAACCAATCCATATCTCTGAGTGAGACATGTTACTCTGACTTCTCCCTCTGCTGTCCCCCTCAGCTTAAAGTATTTATAGCATCTGCCTGGGCAGAGAATGCTCTTTGGCTAAAGCAAAATTTACAAATGGTATAATTGTAGAAGATTCTCACGCTTTGTCATTGTGTCAGTGGCTAAATGATCTCAAGTGGTGGTCTAGCCTGCTATGACCAGACATACACTATATTGCCAAAAGTATTTGCTCACCCATCCAAATAATCAGAATCAGGTGTTCCAATCACTTCCATGGCCACAGGTGTATAAAATCAAGCACCTAGGCATGCAGACTGTTTTTACAAACATTTGTGAAAGAATGGGTCGCTCTCAGGAGCTCAGTGAATTCCAGCGTGGAACTGTGATAGGATGCCACCTGTGCAACAAATCCAGTCGTGAAATTTCCTCGCTCCTAAATATTCCACAGTCAACTGTCAGCTGTATTATAAGAACGTGGAAGTGTTTGGGAACGACAGCAACTCAGCCACGAAGTGGTAGGCCACGTAAACTGATGGAGCGGGGTCAGCGGATGCTGAGGCGCATAGTGCGAAGAGGTCGCCAACTTTCTGCAGAGTCAATCGCTACAGACCTCCAAACTTCATGTGGCCTTCAGATTAGCTCAAGAACAGTGCGCAGAGAGCTTCATGGAATGGGTTTCCATGGCCGAGCAGCTGCATCCAAGCCATACATCACCAAGTGCAATGCAAAGCGTCGGATGCAGTGGTGTAAAGCACGCCGCCACTGGACTCTAGAGCAGTGGAGACGCGTTCTCTGGAGTGACGAATCGCGCTTCTCCATCTGGCAATCTGATGGACGAGTCTGGGTTTGGCGGTTGCCAGGAGAACGGTACTTGTCTGACTGCATTGTGCCAGGTGTAAAGTTTGGTGGAGGGGGGATTATGGTGTGGGGTTGTTTTTCAGGAGCTGGGCTTGGCCCCTTAGTTCCAGTGAAAGGAACTCTGAATGCTTCAGCATACCAAGACATTTTGGACAATTCCATGCTCCCAACTTTGTGGGAACAGTTTGGAACTGGCCCCTTCCTCTTCCAACATGACTGTGCACCAGTGCACAAAGCAAGGTCCATAAAGACATGGATGACAGAGTCTGGTGTGGATGAACTTGACTGGCCTGCACAGAGTCCTGACCTCAACCCGATAGAACACCTTTGGGATGAATTAGAGCGGAGACTGAGAGCCAGGCCTTCTCGTCCAACATCAGTGTGTGACCTCACAAATGCGCTTCTGGAAGAATGGTCAAAAATTCCCATAAACACACTCCTAAACCTTGTGGACAGCCTTCCCAGAAGAGTTGAAGCTGTTATAGCTGCAAAGGGTGGACCAACGTCATATTGAACCCTATGGATTAGGAATGGGATGTCACTTAAGTTCATATGCGAGTCAAGGCAGGTGAGCGAATACTTTTGGCAATATAGTGTATATACATACATATCTTCTAGAAACTCATAGTGGATATTAGCGAGACATTAACATAGGCATACAAGTCCCTTGATGCTAATACTGTTGTTTGTTTGGGTGTTACATTTTGTTTTACAATTACAACATCAGAGACAATGTTACTCTGAACACAAAGGTGCTTTCACTTCTGGATCAAACCTTATGGCAACCATGAAAAAACACAGGAACAATGAACAGCACAGGTCATATGATCTGATTTCAGATCAGATTTTAATCCTGCTAACCAAGGACACTCATTAAAAACATTTGCCCAAATGTATAAATGCATGTGGTGAAAAAACTTACTAAGTAACAGGAAAAAAACAGATCTAAAATTGATCAAAATTCATCTGGTCTGTATCTGATACTTTTAGAGGCTTTTAGCAGGTTTCCTGCACTGAGGGAACTGGAGTTGTTGCTGAATGGTCTCAGCACTGTGGAAGTTAATGCTGTAGATTTTCCGAGATTAGAGGTAGGTCTTATGCATGGAATAAATGCTAGAGAAATCAGAATCTGCCATGATTAGCATGAATTCCGTGCTGGTCTGAAAGGTTTTATGGTGTTGGGTAATGAGCCAAACTTAGGTAAACTGTGTTTTTCTGATGCAGCTAGCATGATCTTGCAGGTTGGTTGCTTAGCACAGGTTTTTTTTAACCCTTTAACTAAAATAAATTTCATTACTAAAATCACGACCTATTTATATAAATATGAAATGTGCATGGTAACATTTTGACTATTTATTGCCACCATAGAGTAAAGCCATTTACAAATATGAAACACATTAGTTGCAAGCTGACAATATGTACAGACAGACTTTTTTAATTGGTTATTGGGGTTTAGATTAAATTAACTATGGTAATAATTAAATATATTAACTTTGATAATAAGTGAGCTTGTGGTTAGCATGTTGACCTCACACTTCTGGGGTTGGGGGTTTGATTCCCATCTCTGCCCTGTGTTTGCGGAGCTTGCCTGCACTACCCAAGCTTCAGGGGTTTCCTTCTAAGTCGAGAAACATGCACTGAAGGAAAGGCATTGGAAATGCATTGTTTCAAGCCGTTGTAAAATCCTTGATATGCATAGTAATAATAACATTCACAATAGTTGAATTCTGTATTAATACACCAAATTTTAAACCAGTACAACCATTATGCTACAGAAGTTGTTCTGTCCATAGAACAATGTTTTTTGTTTGTTTGTTTGTTTTGCTTTATCTGCCCAGTTTTGTCACCTGCAAATTTCCACCAACCAGCCAGCTTTCCCTATTATGTGACATCTAATAGCCTAGGGAGGTTGAGACACATAAAGCTAGCCAACCACATATTTTCAGCATAGTTGCCCAAGATTTTCTAGTGTTGCTGTGAATGAAAGTGGAGACTAAGAGATTATGACGTCTCTCCCACCCAGAGAGCATGGCCAACTCATGATCTCTTGACAATAATACCAATGCCACCAAGAACCCACTTGCTAAGAACTAGCCTGCATTTAGTGAGTAGCTAAGCTAATCAAAGCTGCTTGTTTTTAAATTGGGTGTACTATAAATAAAGCACAACCATAAATTAGCAAGTTTCTGATAGTTGTATTGTTTTTTCTTGCGCTAGGTCCTGGACCTGTCCTATAATAATTTATCAAGTAATAGTATATTGGCCATTGGCCTTCTACCAAGATTAAAGGTGCTTCATCTGACTGGAAATAATCTGCATACACTTCCGCTTGATATGGCTGGGCCTAATACTCCCCATGGTGATCTGTATGTGTTGTTTTATTACAATCTACTGTTTTGTATTTAATGGTGTATTTACACAATAAAGCTTTCAGTTGACTTACTTCTGATTAACAGAGCACCAATGTCCAGTGAATTGTTTCAGACTCTTGAAGTGCTGATGCTGGATGATAATAAACTGTCTTCTTGTGTCTTCAGAGGTCTTTCAAATCTTAAAAGGTTAGATATTTCCATCACAGTCATAATAGGAATTTTTTGGATGCATTCCAGCTATTTTCCCAGAAATCTTCATTTTGCACTGTTAGAAAAAATAAACCGAACCTTTCCTTGTTCCTGATGATAATTTGTAAATATCTTGATTATGTAACTTTAACCCATAAACCTTCACTCTTTAAGCTAATTATGGTACATTCATTTTTAAATGTACATTACATCCAGGTTTGCAGGTACAAAACATAAAGATACAAAAAATGACCCTTAAGTGTATGATCCCAGCAACAAGGAAAGGTGTACTGTATGTTAAAGGTATATTTTAGTACATTTCTTCCTGCATTCTGAAGTGTATAATGTATAAAATATAATGTTTAATTTCATCATTTTATTTCACTTATTTAAACATTCATAATTATCTCTTACAGTTAGTATAATTTAAGACATTCATGTTGTTTTTTTACTTTATTGTTTTTAATTTATTAATGAATTTTTTTATTATATATTATTTCAGGCTTCAGCATTTAAATCTAGAAGGAAACGCCATCTCTGAAGTCCCTTACCCTCAGCCGACACCAATGCTACAGGTGCCAGGTGCTTCAGATATGAATATAGTGCTCCCGATGCCATGCTTTTCCATAAAATAATGCTCCACTGGAAGCGCTTGACTTTGCATTAATTCTTGCTTTTCTTTTTCTTTAATTCTCTCCACTCAGTCTGCTCTGATTCCCAAGGGAACCAACAGAAACAGTTAAATATAGAGACTGATATGGAATCACCACAGTTGGTATTAGCATTATTCTATGTTATATTCTAACATGGTTGATTCATTATTTCAAAATCTTTCATTTTCAGTAAAATTCCTTTTTCTGATTTAATTTCATTTTAGGAAGATGTTGAAGATTTCTCTCCACCATTTCCAGAGCTTCGCTATCTGAACCTAGCTAGCAATAAGGTCTGTTTACCATCTGCTTCCAGCTATCACAGATTTAATATATTTAAAAAAAAAAACAGTGGTTAAAGATCTGTAATTATTTATGAAATATTTCCCAGATATTTGAAGAAGAGGCATTGTTGGCTGTAGCATTGCTTCCTCTGCTTAGTGAGCTTGTTATCCACTCAAACCCACTGACTACTCAGAGGAGTGGTAAGGGCTTCATGTGTGCAACTTTGTTTTTTGTTTGTTTGGTTTTGTTTTGTTTTTTGTCTTTTTCAAATTTCAAATGTTTGTTTTCTGCTACTTCTTTCTTTTAGGTGACCCACCAATGTTGACCTGGTTTCTTCAAGACAGACTTGGTATTAAAATAAGGTGTAAGAAGTCAGATAATAATGTAAAGCCACATCTTGTGCTCCCTGTCAACCTTAAAAGAAAGGTTATTTATCCATTTATGAGACTAATATTCTTTATTTTCATTATGCCTCTGTTGAATTCTAAAATCTGAATGGTCAAAAGGTATTTATTAGTTGTGTGTAACAGCAAGTTTAACAGTAGCTCCATCCAAAAGTCAGCTGTCCATGGAGCTTTACTGTTTTTTGCATAAATTACTCAAATATTGCTAGTTGATCTGCCAGTCATTATTCAAGTGATTGCAAGAAAATTTCTTTTTCACCCTACATTGGTCCATGCTAGTAACAATACATGCAAAATGTAACAATAAATTCTCAATCAAAACTTAAACAAGAATAAACAGCCAAACTCACCTAGACTGGAGACAAGATGGGTTTACTGGCGGTCAAGCAAGACAGCTGGTACCAGGAGCATGAAGTGTCACGAAGATGCTATTTGCACCAACATTCTGTTGGTTACAATGGCCTTATATAAATTCAAGCATGTTCCTCTTTGTCATATCATTATTTCAGTCTGTCCTCTGGTCCAGCCTTTGTCCAATCACATTTCAGCGCATGTAGTGCTTGTTGTGCACATATTCCTTGCCTTGCAAGTTTTATATTCTTGCTTTTGCAAGCTTCAAAAAGGGTCCTCTCTATTCCTTCCACTTTTTCCACTGACTGTGCACTAACTTAAATTAACTTCAATTATGCAATCTTTCTGTGGTAGTTGCCTGTATTTCCTGAAAATCACTTTTGTTGTTCAGTGATTTTCTACTTCTTTATTTTATATTAATATTTGTTTCTACTTCTTTAGTTTGTCAATTTTTGTTATTTAAAATAACATGATACTTCATAAATATTTATAAGCATAAACATCAATGTAATTTTTCTTCTTACAAATACAGGTAAAAACCAAAATCCCAAAGGTACTAAAGGTTTCCTTGATCACAGAGGCCTTGTCTGCTCCAGAATTCCCTTCTATAGACAGTGGTACTGAACAACAAACCAGATCACAGCCATCAGATATCAAGTGCACTGAGGAGAATGTCACTATTTCCAGTGTTTCAGAACCTTTGGAATGGGAAAATGCAGAAATCCACAGCGAGACTCAGCAAAATGAAGAACCATTCTTTGAAACAGAGGTGATTTAGCTTGAATTATGGGAATTATGGCAAATGGCATGGCTGATACAATTGGAGCACAGCATGAGCAGAAGTATTTTTTCATGTAATTAATAACTAAATAATTAAAACTGTATAGCAGATAATGTAGAACATTCCAGCTAAGACTATTAACATCACACACAATTTAACTTTCCATTTCTAGTTGGTTTTTAGGGATTATCAGGCCTGAACTCCAAGATTTTAAAAGAAAGTGTTACTTTTTATTTCTTTATAATTCCCTCAGGTAAATGATTTGCTTGGACCTGAGTATCAGGACAAAACAGAACAGTCAGCAGACAGCACACATCTTGGGAGAAATGATGCAAAACAATGCCCAGATAAACTCCTTGGTTATGAAGCCCTACTAGATGATAACTTGGAGTTAGACAGGCCCAAGCCTGGTGGTAAGTGATGGCTTTATTAGGCCATGATGGTTAAAGTAATATTTAAGGAGATGATATTTATGGCTTTTTTATGGCTTGTCAGGAATCCAGCAGACCGTGAGAGCCCTGGAGTACACTCTGAAGAACTTGCTTGTGTACAGAGATTCCAAAGCAAATCTTGATCATCTACAGAGACCATATAAGGAACAACCAAAAAGAGTAAGAAACTATATCATTTAGCCTTACCTAACAACATATTCTGTGATTTCCTCATGTAGTGAATATCCTGCTTTGATCAACTTGTTAAATAGTTACATGCCATAGTGAAATGGACTTGACCAATTCAGATTGTTATTAGATACTGCCAATATATCTGCAGTATTTAAATAACATAATTGAAAGATGTTAATAAGAAAACATTTAGGTAACAGAACCAAAATGAATTTCTCAAAGATTATTTCCCCACCAGTGTTATCATGAGTCAAGAGATGATGATGAGACTTGTGTTTAAACACTGTGAGTGACCTTTGACTCAGGGCAGATATTCAAAGTGAGAATTTCCCACTGCAAACTTAAAATACTAAAACTTTGACAGGAATGTTGTTTTCTGTAAGAGAAAAACTCATTTTTATTTTTTTTTTTTACTCAGAACTCTGTTTGGTAGTAAGTTTTGAAATTTCTGCACCTCCTAGAATTCATTTAATTAGAAGAAGCTCAAGCTACTGGTAATGCTGACACAACAGAAATGCCCAAATCTACTCCTGATATACTACTAAAGCTATGCAGTTATATCAGATGTCACTGAACACAGAAATCACCCATATTAGATAGCTTTTTTTTTTGCTCTTGTCTGGTCTAGTCTCTTCAAAATCTTGCTCAGTGGTGCCATCCAGGGGAATAAATCGAAGGGAGACTCAAAGGGGAAAAGCTTCTCTATCTTAATTCTCTGTTAATGCAATTTAGGCTGAATTCTGGTGTTATCATGGTGATAATAATAATAATAATAATAATAATAATAATACAGTTTCACACTGAAGTTCATTTGACGTTACGTACCATGGTGTGAGGTGCTGGTGTGATGACTTAGATATTCAGTTTGAAGAGGTTCCAAGTGGTTTCCCTAATTTTTAACTGTATTAGGGTCGTAACTCTGGAAGTACAACTAATGAAACAAACGTCAGACACCAAACATGCCTTGGTCCCGGCTAACTACAAAACAATGTGTCTGTTTAAGATTTTGTCTAAACTGCACCATTAACTAGAGTCAGCTGTAATATATAAAAATAGAAAGTGTCCATTTATACTGTAATAACCTTCTGCTATGAATAACCAGAGCATCAAGTATTGCTGATTGAAGTTTGTTTTGTTGTTTGTTTGTTTTTGTTTTTTTGACAAAGTAAAAATATTCTCTTTCCAGATCAAGAATTTGCTTCCTGCAAAACCACAAAAACCAAAAGGGGAGAAAGTTAAAGAAATTCTCACAGAAATGAAGGAAAGAAAAACAATCAGTGAAGTCCCTCTGGGTAAGCTTCAGTATTTCACGTAGACAAAACAGTGCATTTTCCTTGAACTTCCTTCTGAAATGCTGTTGCCTTTTCATTGTTTGAATAGAACTATTTATGCCACAGCATTGTTGAATCATCCTTTGTGATCGGTCAGACAGTGTTGACTAATTTTCTGTAACAGCAGCAACTGCGCAAGAATTAGACAGTAAAACTATTTGAAATAGAAAGAAATCTCAGTGTACTAACAAGCAGACGTAGAGCAGGTCAGACAAGGAAAACAACAGCAGTTGACAGAAACAACATTGCAAGAGCTATGAGGAAAAACCCCAAGAACAACAATTAGTGACATCACCACCTCCACAGGGCAGGGGTGAAGGTATGCATTTTTTTAATAAGCAGCAAATTGCTGTGGTATAAGTAGAATGTAACACATCTGGATCTGTTGTTAAAGAAAAAATAATCAACTTTAGGATGGTCAATTTAATGCAACTAATGCAACACATCAGCTTGCACACCAACTTGTCATTGATTGTGTTCTATGACAGCATGCCCCCAAGTCTTTATTTTTTACTTCCATCTCTGTCTTATGACAATTCATAAGCTACTTCTGTTCTGAAACCACTGTAATAAAGTAATAATCTATTCTTTTATGTATGATTATCTGTTCTGCTCTGTTCATCACAGCTCTTCAACAAAGCACATACATCTCTGTTCTAATCGCAGCAGCACATTTACAGGCATGGTGTCTATTCTGACATAAAAAATAAGCATGACTTCTTACTTAAAGAGGTTAAACACTCTTTTAGCGAATGTTTGTTGCATCAAGGAGGAGTGTTATAACATGAACTGTCTACAGCTTAATATTACAGCAACCAAATACTATCACCTAAAGTAATTTACAGTATATATCTGTTCCAATACTTGGAAACTGTATCGTAATTGGAAAGTTGCCATGTTCTAATTTGTTTAACACAATATAGTTACAACACAATTACATGTAAATATCAGGAAATGAAAGCTGGAATTTTGATCTGTTGACTTGTATTTATCTTTAGTTCTCAAACCCAAAGTGTATAGCAAAACAAAAGTTTCAGTACTTCTAGAGAGGATTGCAATGTTTTGAATCAGAACATTTCCGCTCCATGTTGTTGAATATTTGTCTTGTTGCACCACCTGGCCTGGTCAGTTAAGGTTACACAAATGTAATACTCTGGATACTGAACACGATTCAATAATAAATATGCTTGAGTCAGAGATGAACTGTTGAAACTCTTGAGAAATAGGTTTACTGGAAAGTACTCAGTTTGGCATTGCAGCTGTTCTTTTATTATCTCATCACTTATCAGAGCAGTCAGGGTATGATGGACTGAGCTGGATTCATGCTCCACAGTTGTTTTTGCTATTTTGCTACACTGAGCACATTAGACACGTTGGACATCAGTATTTACAAGAGAACAGTTGTTGATTTTGTTGATTTTCGACCATATTTTATATAGTGTTATCATATACAGAATTTATGTTATTTAATATAATTGCTGTCCATTTCTTTACACAGAGGAAGTTCTTCGAGGCAAAGATATATACAGGAATGAATATAAAAAGGCGCTGATGTTACTGAAAGATATGAAGAGCAAGTACAAGATGATCCACTTGAAATCAATGGAGCAAGCAAAACAAATTGAGAGCCACTATAGAACTTCTAGGGGAATAAATCCATTAACATGAATTAAAACTATAATCATGGATCAGTAAAACCATTTATTTATATTTTATTTGTATTTTGCTGGTCCAACAACTTTTTTTATTATTATTATTTTTTATTTATACCGCAGTATTTATACCTGATAGACACACCATGGTATCACAATGTGTTGATTAATCTTCTATAACATCAGCTTTGATTGTAATGACAGATGCAAAACAAATCATCTTCTTTTAATATATCATCTACTACACATGGACATGTATGTCAGATGCTCCACATAAACAAATTTTTAAATGGGTGTAATACTGTGATTTTTTTTTTTTGTGAGGAAACATTAATGTAAAATTTTTGAGAGGGGGTTTTAGTGTTTACATTACATTTGTGTTTACTATATTGTCTGAAATAGAATAGTCATTAAATTGCATTAAATTCATTAAAGTGCTTTTCATGTCATGTTTTCTTATTCAAGAAAGAATGGAAAAACTCCAGGTGACAGGAAGACTGTTTATAGCTTCTATAATGTAAGTGATAGCAGAAACTTATTTCAAAGATCCACAGTTCCACAACACCATATATTACTAAAAATGGATAAAACGTATGACGTATAATTCAAAAATGATTAAACAATCGCTAGCGTAATGCTCTAGTATAAGTAGAATAAAACGCCTCTGAATGTATTGTCATTGTATCACATCACCTTCTTGGTTGATTGTTTTTTCTGTAACAGCATAGCCCCAAGTCTTTTAGTTTTTACTGATCAGAGGTTCTTGCAGTCACATCTCCATCAAAGCATGACACTGCGATTTCTGTTACGAAACCCACTGTAATGGAGAAATAATCTATTCCTCTATCTATAATTATCTGTTTTTCTCTGTTCAGCAAAGCTCTTCAACAAAACTCTTGCCTCCCTGTTCTAATTACTGGAGTTCGTGTAACAGCATGGCGCCTGTTCTGATGAAAAATTAAGCGTGACTTCTTACTTTGAGTGTTGCGTGTCTAACCTCTGTAAGCTAATGCTTGTTGCATTAAGGAGAAGTGTTATGACTTGATCTGTCTACACATTAATCAAGGGCCCAGTGAGCATAAAGACATTCAAAGACTTTACAAAAATATCTCATTTTTGGCTAGTGAGAAAGGGTTTTCTTTTGAAGACACAGAAAAAATGACTTATATGACCATATATAAGATTTTGACCAAAATTGGACATCACTGAAGAGCTCTTTTTGACTATGCACTGACTTGTAGGGTGTAAGAGAGTAAAACCAAGCAGAAAAAGTAAGTAAGGGGTAATAATAGAAAATAATAGTGAGATATGTGTTATTGTATATACATTCATCATATAAATGGGAGCACCTTTATCACCTGTACATCACTGGATTCTTTTCCTTTCTATCAAATCTAAAGTTGAGAGTTGCCCATTGTAACTTTTTACATTTCTGGTCTCAGATTTTGGGAGTAGAACCCAATGCTGTTGGAGCTCATCCATCTCAAGGTTCAGCAAAGCATGTTTTTCTGAACCTTGAGGTGGATGGGCTACAGTAACATTGGAAAAATCATTTGGAATCTTTTGTTGGAAAAGTATGGAAATTTGCTCCTTGGAAAAATAACACAGAATATTACTGATATTATGACAACTGCATTTTCTTTTGTCTTATTAACTTCAAGAAGGAAGTAAGTAGACCATGGTGACTGCTATATGTTTATACGCCAATCAGGCATAACATTATGAGCAGTGAGTTAGTGGGTGGGATATATTAGGCAGCAAGTAAACATTTTGTCCTCAAAGTTGATGTGTTAGAAAAATGGGAAAGCTGATTTGAGTTTGACAAGGGCCAAATTGTGATTTCTAGATGACTGGATCAGAGCATCTCCAAAACTACAGCCCTTGTGGGGTGTTCCCAGTCTGCAGTGGTCAATATCTATCATAAGTTTTCCTTTACGTCCATATCATGGTGGCCACACCTCACAACTTACAGGACTTAAGGACCTGCTGCTAACATCTTGGTGCCAGATACCACAGCACACCTACAGGGATCTAGTGAAATCTGTGCTATCTAAGGTAGACACAGGTGGTCATAATGTACCTGATTGGGGTAGCTGCTATACTGTAAATGACAGCAGCAACTAATTTCACAAATGTTCCACCATATCAAACATAACTATATATGGCTAAAAAAGTTTGATATGTCATTCAACATGATTAACAAAATTAAATCAATGTGTTATAAGCAGAATAAAACACTTCTGGACATACTGTCATAAAAAAATCTTCTGGGTATTAAATGTAACTCAATTTCACATCGGGTTGTATAACACCAACTTGCTGTTGATTGCATGCCTCCAAGTCTTAAATTTAATTAATGGTGGTTCCTAGAGTTTCCATCTCTGAATGGATTTCAACATAACGCTGCTGTTCTGAAACCCACTGGAATGGAGAAATGATATATTCTTCTATCTATAATGATCTGTTCTGCTCAGTTCATCAAAGCTTTTCAGTGAAGCTCTTTCGGATAGGCTACAACAACATTGGAAAAAGTGTTCTGAGATGCTTTACTTACAAAACATGGTTCTAATTTTTTATTTATTTATTTATTTATTTTTTGGCCATAGCCTTCTTGTCCGCTCGAAACAATCTGGCCATTCTCCTCTCACCTCTCTCATCAGCAGGATGTTTCCACCCTCATAAGTGCAGCTCACTGAGTGTTTTTTGTTTGTTTGTTTGTTTGTTTGTTTTCGCCCAATTCTGTATAAAATCCAAAGATTGACGTGCATGAAAATGCCAGCAGATGTGCAGTTTCTATCATTCTCAAAACATCTTGCCTGGCACCAACAACCATGCCACAAAGGCACTGAGATCACGTGTTACATCACTCTGATGTTTGTAATGTGATGTGATTTTAAAAGATTGCATTGTTTACTATTGTATAGGTCTGAATAGAATGATTAAGTTATTAATTAACTAAGAAATTAGCAATTTAAAATAGTTGTACCCGAGGCACTTGTGTAAAATAGGCAGTGTTCCTGTAGGGGGCGCTTTTCTATAAACCCCGCGAGCGTTTTCAGACTGCAGCAGTCTCTCCGGTAGTCGCTGCTGTCGCAGTTACTGAGTCAAGGGGAAAAAAGTTAAGGATCTGTTCACTGGAATTGGTTGAGGTTAGGAGAAGAAGAATGGCCTACCTGAAGCACGTTTTTATTTTAGCCGCTATGCGCTGGGTTGTGTGGTGTGAGACAGAAGCTGCTCAGAGTCGGAAAAGTAAGTGTCAGGCGATTGACTTACATTAAGCAGAATGTTGAGATGGTACTCTCTATGGGCTTCTTGTATAACCTCAAAGTCTGGATTAGATTTCAGCCCGTCATGATGCATTAGCTATTTAACTGTTTTTGTGTCGGAAATATTTTTAATAATGCGCTTTTTGTCACCTGATTCACTTATCATGAAAGGCGCTTTTTTTTTTTATTATAGTAATTATTCTAAAAAACAATCAGTTGATATCTGAGCTGTAATCCTCAATGGTATATTGCAATATTATGTCTGAGCTTATTTTCTGTCTCATATGTGTAGTGTTTTGCACGTTTAAGGAGAAGACCTACAGCCCAGGAGACAGCTGGCATCCTTATCTAGAGCCGTTTGGGTTCATGTTCTGCATGCGCTGTGCTTGTACTGACGTATGTACTGTACTCACAATTAGCTACAGTCAGTACTTTTTAAGTGTATATGGTGTGTGTGTGTGTGTGTGTGCGTGTGTGTGTGTGTGTGTGTGTGTAAACGAGATTAGATTTGACTCCATATACTTTCTATCTGACTCTCATGCATCTGTGACCCCTCCAAGTCTGGCCATGTGAAATGTAACCCCATCAAATGCCCAACTCTGCGCTGTGACAATCCAGTGACTGACTCACAGCAGTGCTGCCCACGCTGTGCAGGTACACACACACACACACACACACACACAGACTGTCTGCTCTTCTATCTATCTATCTATCTATCTATCTATCTATCTATCTATTCCAATCTTCTGGTCAACTATCTGAGGACAAAAGATAGATAGATAGATAGATAGATAGATAGATAGATAGATAGATAGATAGATAGATAGATAGATAGATAGAAGAGGCAAGACTACTAAGATTACTAACAAAGCATCTATCTATCTACAGATAATCTACTGACAGACAGACAAATAGATGGAAAGAAAGATAGCAGATTTAAGATATCTGTTCTGTATAGATGAGTGAAACTTTCAGAATAAAATATAAAAATTCAATGTATAATCAGATTACTAATAAAAGTGAAGATATTTCTGTAACTTGTGCTGTACTGCTCATTAATCTATCCATCTGTGTCTGTCTGTCTATCTATCTATCTATCTATCTATCTATCTATCTATCTATCTATCTATCTATCTATCTATCTATCTATCTGTGTATCTATCTATCTATCTATCTATCTATCTATCTATCTGTCTGTCTGTCTGTCTGTCTGTCTGTCTGTCGATCGATCGATCGATCAATCTATCTGTCTGTCTATCTATCTATCTATCTATCTATCTTTCTGTCCATCTACCTATTCATCCATTAACTGCTTAAGTTTTAATAAAGAGACATATAGATAGGTAGACAGACAAATAAAATGAGAGACAATGTATAAATATAGGATTACCAAATAAACTAATTAAAAGTGCTGAAATGCTGAAAATGCTTATTAATATCTGTCTGTCTGTCTCTCTAACTGTCTTGACTGTTTTCAGCATTGCTGCTTGGATGAGCAGTGAACAGTGACGCCATTAGGATTTTTTATAGGAGTTGTTTAAATGCCTTTAATATTATTCATGTGACATGGTTAGTTTTATGTGACGCCTTGTCTCAGCTGGCTCTGTCACTTTATGGTTCGTATCTCAGTAGTTACACTCATATTATTATGATACAAGGAATGCTTTGAGTTTAGAACTTTGTGTTAAATTGCTGCAACTCTGATCTGATTCTCAGGCAGAGGAAATTAAGGAGCAGTACATTACACTTACAGAGTGTTCTTCACTTGTACTAGTAGTCTGATGTTCTGCCTATCTGTCTGTCTATGGATGGATAGATAGATGGATGGATGCGTTGCTCCTCATGTTTATTTTTTAATGTTTCCATTTTCTATTAATATTCTGGATATTGCTGTATTCTGGCACAGATGAGCAGAGGTCCCCTGCAGGTTTGAGGGCTCCTGTTAAAACCTGTCGCCACAATGGAACCACATACCAAATGGGCGAGACGTTCACTAATCACGATCTGTTCCCATCCCGGCAGTCCAACCAGTGTGTTATGTGCACATGTTCTGTGAGTGAATGCTTTTTTCTCCTATATCTCATTTATGTACTAGAAACACAACCTTGCCTTTGTTTTTGTATAGTAATTACCACACTGATTTTTTACTGTAAAAAGTTGTGAGCCAGCTACGATACTATTATATGTAATTTATGATTACATGCATGCCATGACCTAAGTAATATAAGATTCTGGCTGGTAATTTGGTCAAAAATGCGTTTATCACATAAACCCCATGACTGGGGGGATCGCTGTGGTGTTATTTTCGGTGTTTCTGATAAAGTCTTTGATACAATATGTGAATAACAAAATATTTTGTGCTGTTATTGGAAAAAAATGATGGGAACAATGGGGCAGTCTGACAAACAGTGGAATTACTGTGTCCACCCTGATCAAACAGCAAAATCACAGCAATCCTTAAAAAATGATACTTCATACTTTTTTTTATAATACATTTAACGTTGTGAAACCTCTGTAATCCTGTAATCACTTTCATTATTAAAAAAAAAACCATAAACAGGCTTTCCTTCGGCAGCCTCCTTTTTTCTCTCTTACTAAGTTAATAAAACAAAAATGCAGCTTATAAAATTACTGCGAGTCCACAAAGTACAAAGTTGTCTTTTCTGAAGGGAAAAGAGTTACAGCCTTACAATATGACTGTAATAAATCATGAACACAGGAGGTTCCTTCCATAAACTAGATAATTTAGATAGATAATTTCACCATATCAAATATTAAGGATATCGATAACATATTAGGACACATGTTTGTAGCTCTTGTTGAGCTGGGGAATTGTAGATTGAACGTAGATTTCAGTATTTTAGAGTTTTGCTAGCTGGAATGTCAAATGTTTTACGCTTCAACATCTATTTATGAAAAGAGGATAATACTAAGGTCAGGATATAATGTGGCAAAATGATGATTAACTCAGTTACTTTAATGTGTCTGCTTTGTCTTTCTTTTCTTTCTTGGCTTCTAAGGGTGGAAATATCTTTTGTGCACTGAAAACCTGTCAGCCCATCACATGCTCTTCACCTGTCTCTGTTCCAGATACATGCTGCTTTGTTTGCAAAGGTGATCTTTAAAAAGCATATATTTAAGATAATAAATTAATGTAGGGATAATTGGCAGCAATTACTATTTTTCATTTATTAATGAGCAAAATGTCACACGTTTTATCCGTTTATAGTTACATTAAAAGGTGAACACTCACTGTACAATTTACTTCCTACCCATCTATAAACATTTCATTCCACACAAGCTTCTATTGTTTTTTTTGTCTTACTTTAGGTTAATAAGACAAAAACACAGCTTGTTATGTTACTGAAAAGCAGAAAAGTGAAAATTAGTAAATTATGAGTTGTCGCTATACAAACAATCATTTAAATAATCACCGAACGAGCACACTACATTTACAGCATTTGGTACAGACTCCTTTATCCTGAGCGACTTACAGAAGTTGTAAGAAGTCATTACGTATAATTACTTATCTACATACAGAAGTCATTATGTTACATTTACTGGCTTTATAGTCAAAGCTGCTGCTACTGAAAATGAATCAGTACCTTCTGTCAAGATTAGATTCAAGAATTTACTTGCACTGTGAATAACTGTGTTTTTAATGATCATAAATAAGTATTAGTATATGCAGTTTTCAGGAGGCAATCTGACTCTTGTTTCTCTGACATGACCAGAGGGTCCTTCTGACAATTCATATGATGATGGAGGACAGCAGCTGAACCGAGGAGTAGTATGTATTCTTGTTATTTGCTAATAGTACATCATTAATTATACATTTTTACATTTATAGCGATAAATCGGCTCTGCATAGCCTACTCCTTGCATGTACAATTTCCCAGTAAAATCTAACATTATACATATGTGATAATGAATACAGTAGAGCAGGGGTCTTCAGTCTTATCCATGAAGGGCAGGTGCGGCTGAAGTATTGTGTTCCAATCAGGCAGGAGCCATACATGATTTCACATGTTTAAGCCACACCTGAAACATGTTTGTTTCACCGAGGTCTTCAATCAACTGTCACATGTGCCTCGAATCTGGTTGTAATGAAAACCTGCAGCCACACCAGGTCCTTGTAGATAAGCCTAAAGAACCATGCAGAGTCAGGCTGAATGTTTTTAAATATGCTAAATGGCTATTCCGCTTTTTTGTTGTGAGTCCAAGACTCAGTTCAAAGAAATGTTTTAAATGCATTGAAGCACATTCAGTTTTATTAAAATTAGCTGTGCCGTGGTGAAGAGCATCAATTTGAAAGTGCAACTTAGCTATAAGTCATTTACAAAGACACAACATCTTCTCTTTTATCTCCTCAAACCAAAGAGGCATTCTATGGATCAGTGCCCTGGAGAGCAGGTGAAGAACCGGGCCACACGTGTCACACCACCTGCACTTAGAGGCTCACCAAGAGGCCTTAACCTACAAACACTGCACCTTAAAGGAGCAGCTGATACCACGGTGAAGATCCTCTTACAGCGCCAACACCAGAGAGGTGAGCTCCACAAGATCTCTAGCTGAATTAGTCAGTAGGATCTGGAGAATCTAGGAATGCCAAACACGCATGTTGTGTCTTTGACGCCATCAGTGGAAATGTGGACATGGTTTCTTAGCCAGGTAGCTAGCATTAGCTAACATCACGTGATTTCTGAGAAAAAGTATGATTAAATTACATTTGATGTCCAGTTGCTTACAAAGAAATGCTTGATGGTTGTGAGTATATTAAAGTTCATACGAAGCAGGGATCTGGCAAACGAGATCCACTTTCCTGCAGAGTTTGGCTCTAACCTTAATCAAACACACCTGAGCACGCTAATCAGTCTCTTCAGGATCATTAGAAAATCACAGGTAGAGGAATTTGATCAGGGTTGGAGCTAAACTCTGCAGCGGATTAGCCCTCCAGGGCAAGATTTGAGGAACACTGATATAAAGGCTTCTATTTTATTTACATAGTGCTTTTATCAATAGACCTAATTAATCAGAAAGCAGCATTACAGAAATCTGGATGTAGATTTGGATCCTTAATGAGTAAGAAAGAGGAGACAGGCAAAGAAAAATTCCAAAACAACATGAGGAAGAAACCTTGAGAGAAAGCAGACCCAAAAGCGAACAGATCTTTTTATGGGTGTCACCAGATTCTACATCATTATACATACATACATACATCAACTGTATGCTATATAAAATCAAATAGTACTATGTGTAAAAGGATGTTCAGTGTAAGTAGACCATAAATATGCATCCTAGGATGAGTGCATGAAAGTTGGTTCATGTTAGATCTTTTCAATTACAATTATAAGTGAATGTGTAAAAATACAAACATCAATGCATACAGCAGTCAGAATATTTTTGGAGCCAGTACTTTCTCATAGTTGTTTGTCTAAGCTTGCACGTACAGTGGGAAGACCTACTCCCATGGTGACGTGTGGCACCCCATGCTTGGGAAAGTTCTGGAGTGCATCCTGTGCACCTGCAGAGATGGCCTTCAGGAATGCAGACGCCTCACCTGCCCCGACCAGTACCCATGCAAACACCCCATGAAGATAGAAGGGAAATGCTGTAAAATTTGCCCAGGTAGCATAACATACCTTCACTTTATTGTCCTATGATCCAACAGTATATGTCCCTGAGTGTTGGCATTTATTTTGTGATTTTTTCCCCATATCTGACAGAGAATAAGACTGAGAACAATAGGACAGAGTGTTATCCAGGCCAGGACAATAACAATCTTCTGGTGTATAAAGTTGAATCTTCATCTGCTGAGCATGAGGAAGATATGGTGCGAAAAATTGCAATTGAGAGACAAGGAGCCACAGAGGTTGAGGTGCAAGTATGGAAAACAGTAAATGGTAAAGATTATGAACACTCACCACTACTACCAGCACAGTTTAGCTAAATGCTTTAATATTATTCCGTCAGCCATAATATATATAGCATGTGATAGAATGCATGTGAAGTGCATCTCAGACCTTAGTTGCATTTATACTTTTATTTGTGTGGATAGTCTTCATAGTCTCTTGGATATAATCATGATATTTATATAAATAAATAAATAAATAAACACATGAAAAGTCTAGGTGTAATCAAGGTCTTAAATGTTACTGGTTAGCTACATTATCCTCATAGTTGTAATGAAGTAAATGAATACAAACACGACTTGCATGGCTAACTGACTAGAGGAGGAAATTGTGTACATTTGATATTTTTACTGAACAATTCTTTTAATAGACATTTATAGACCTTGTGCTAACCTTAAATCAGTTCCAGTCTACAGTAAAAACAAGAAGCTATGTTGAAAGCAATCGATTTTCAATATTTCTAGGGGTGCTACATCTAATGGAAACTGGTGATGTTCAAAAAAAGGACCTTATAGAGCATCCGGAGAATTATATTCTACTGACTACATTAGATGAGGGTGAGTTTTCCTCTTATTTTCCTTCTTTGAAATATACAGTAATAAAGAGATGAGAAACTGTAGATGAAGTTCATGTGCAAGTACATAGTGAATGTGTGCAAAAAGAGTAATAAAGTGGAACATTTGGGGCGCCTGTAGGTCAGTGCAGTAACGACAGACAACAGTATATAAAAAGAAATATATTTACTTAAAATGTGAAAATATAACGTGGTTTTCTATTACTATAGTTATTATCTCAGTAAGCAAGCTTGAGACAAAGCCGTGTCATTCTTGGTGGTGTGGATTATTTAATGTTAGACCACTTCTATTATTGATTCATAAGGTTGAATAATTACTATTAACTGACTTTTCTCAGCAATGTTGTTTGTAAGGCAAACCACAGATTTATATTAAAGCACTCATTCTAGTAAGTTACACATCAATATTCTTTTCTCAAAGGAGACATTTTTGAAAATATTTTCCATTGTCAGAGCTTAGTAACAGTCAGTGATAAAGATGTTCCTTTATGTTTCTTGAGGCTTTTTGATACTAGAAGTTTCTACAAAATTAAAAAGTATGATGTGTATTTTAATTTAATACATTTTTAATGTTTTAAGATGTTTAGTTAATTGGCATAAAACACTTCAGGACATGCTGTTACTGGAAAATAATCAACTGCATAGTGGTAACCCTAACTCTGCTTCATCAAAACCCTCTGCCATGGATTGTTTTCCTATAACAGCATTCTCTGTCGTGTTTGATTCGTTACTTCTTTTCTAGGTTTATCAGCTCTTTAACAGACTTACAAAAACGTAATCTTAGTGTTATAGTGTGTGTATTTTTTTCTCTCAGATGCTTGGAGAAAGTTTAAAGAGGAAGAAGACAAAGAGAAAGACTTCAGTAGAAACAGGACATGTGAAGCCGGCATTAAGGAGGTAGTGAAGTACTTAAATCCAGATCAGCTGGACATTCTTTGCACGTCTTAGTCCTCCGAGTGTCCTCTCTGGTCTGGAACAGTGTATCAGCTCAGCGTCCAACACCTCTTTTATTACCAGAACACAAAACAGAACACAAACAATGTGTTTTAGTGGAAAAACAAATATCGGCAGAAGAACTTTGCTGTCCCACGTGAGATGTAGCTTTTTTAGAGGCCTTGAACTGGAGTGAAGTTAATAGTGTGCTCAAAATACAGAAGGGAAAGTAAACACATAGAGATGTCTCAGCTCTCAAGCAAGAAAGAGAAGTATGGTAATATTACTTTTTATTAAGGAAATCTTGTGGATGTGATTCAAACAAAGCAATCACTGTATTTGTACAGTAATTCAAGAGAGGTAGGAATGTAAGCAGATTATTGGCCGGGATGCTTTTATAAAGTTGATGTAGGCCACATTTTTATCACTGTCATTTAATTATACACCCATTAAATAATTTTAATACTAAAAAGAATGTTAATATTTATTGTAATTTAAAAGAGATGTCATTTTGACTGGAATAGAAACATGCATTAATGAACGGTAAATAAGAACATTATGTCTGTATGCACAGAACATTTTATAACATGGTAGTGAAATTAAATGTGAGAATGTCTGACCAGAGGCAAGTGTTCTTACATAAGCTGTTCTAGCTGGACAATGAGCCATTGAAGGCACTTTAGGATTTTTAGGATTTGTGGCTCTTACTTGCTCTCCTCTAAAATGTTGGCCTGTGCTACAGTGTTATAGTTTGTTTTCTCAAGGGTTGTGGTAGTCTAACAGCATGAGTGCAACAAGAGAGCTCTGTTAATTTGATATAAATGTAGGTCAGAATTTTCCAAGAATACTGAACAGGACAGGCCTTGTTAAGACATAAGGCTGTCTTATTTGAACCCTGCAATTGTTAATAAATCTTGTATTTGTAATGTTTACCAACTGATTAGACTTCTAGCCACCTGTTATGGCACATCACAGTACAGTGCAATTTCCATGGCAGAGGCAACTGACATGATTTCAATAACAAATTCTCATGGGATTGTTAGTTTAATGGAGATGTCGTTCTGCAGCCAAGCCGGAGGTTTGGTGAGGACGTGGACTGTCAGCTGCTTGTCGACAGCCTTGTTCGGGTCACCAGGTGGAGGATAATCCATACTTGTTCACAGTGAACTGGGCCTGGCCACAGACCCAGACTGGAGAAGTTCAAAGAGTAATATCCACTTTCCCTTTTCTCTGAACCCCAAAAGCCCACTTTCCCTCCCTCCTCGAGCACAATGAGTCATTGTCCTGGACTCACACATAGTGCCAGACAGCGCTGCTCATCTCTCACTGAAGGCCTGACAAAATATTTTGCAACAGAAGCCCCTCAGTTGAAGACCTTAATGGTCACACAATGAAGCTGTGAATTATTTTTGCTGGCTGTTGGATCTGGCACTTTCTGGCAATTTGTTCTCTCTAGAGTGACTCAGAGGCAGGCTCTGTGCTCCAAGGGTGGCTGGTATAAATAGGCTCTAAGCTCCCACCAATTATATAAAAAAAAAATTAAAAAGATGTGAATTTAAGGTTTTATTTTTGCCACCCACAGCAGACGACTTGCTGTTAACAAATATCTTAAAGTGGATTATTTTGGACTTTTGTGAAATCAAGCACAACAGTATCACCAGAAGTTTTAAGATGATATGAAATAACATCATGCAGCTGATCCTTTTCTAGCCCAAACTGTGACTGTAATGCAAACTATAAATGACAGTCATGTCTAGTGATTACACAGAGTGGAACTCCTACCAGACTTGATCTCTATTTCTGCCGATATATTTCAACCCGTTTCTCTGACACATCTGTAACACATCATCAGCAGTGATTGATTACAGTCACGGGTGTAAAGAACATGAGCAAGCTTATTTATTCTATTATCATTTTTTCACCGAAAATACCTTTGGAAGGGAAACAAAAAACAGAGAGACTAAGAACACATTAAACAAACAGTATAGATTACACAAAATAACATACTGTATGAAAAAACTGTTTAGAGTTTTTTTTAGTTTCAACAAACCCTTCTGTTTCCATGCTTGGTATTCATATGAAACATGGCATGAAGCCAGTATTGACATTTAACAAATTTTGAAATCACAATTGCAGCTGTCCAATCTGCCTGTGTGTGTGTGTGTGTGTGTGTGTGTAATAGTATGCCTCACATAATTTATGTTATGCAATCAAAAGACCTCGTTATTTTATGCAGTGCTCAACCCTAATACATTTGTTTTTCAAGCTACTAATAGATATTAGATTTGACCCTAATGCACTCTTTTCAGTGTGTGTATTTAATGCATTGTGTTTAATTCATACATTGGTAGAAATATTTAAGAATGAAAAATCTTTACCCTAATGCCTAAGAAGGAATCCAATATTTCTTGTTTTTATATCTGGGTTATATTTAGGTTGATGAGTTTGGAATGTTTTGCAACATTTCCCACAGAGTTCAACACTTGCTGCTGGAGCAAAAACTTGATTTTAAGCATTGCCATCTTTGGCATCTGCATGGTCCTTTCATTGTTGGATGGAGGTTGGTTTTGAATTCCCTCTAAATAGCATTTGGCCAATTCTGCTATGCATGCTTAGTCTTGGCTCTGGCAATTTGAACAGCTGGGGGCAGTCAGTGGGTATAAATCAAGCAGAAGGGTCAGTTCTCTGTGTGAGTGTTCCTGCTCATGCTTACTACCAGTGTTACAGTCATGTTAAAGCTTTAAATTTAAGTTTTTTGAGTTGAACCTTAAGTTGAACCTTAACATCTGAATGTGGGCAATGTGTTATGGCTTTTTAAACATTGTTCAATTATCTCAATTAAACCTCATACAGACGAGATAAAAAGTAGGGAAATAAAATCCGTTCAACAATATTTACAGTCCTGAAACACATGAGCTCAACACAGTCACTAAATCACCACACAAGCTGTTTATTGTGTCTTCATGCCATAAAAAAATGAAGGATTTCTTCTTTCCATTGGTAAGACATTCAACAACTGCAGACCTAACAATATTGACATCTCTGTTGATAAAGAGAGGAAACCTAAAGGCTAAAAAAACAATATGTAGGAAATTCATCTTCAGTTATTGCTTCATCCTGGCGAGGGGTCACACTGAAGTCTTTTCCAGAGGAGGAAGTACACACTAGATAGGATGCCAGTCCTTTAAAGAACACCATAAACACACTCATTCACACCTAGGGCCAATTAAGTATAACTAATCCAACTACTGGAATGTTTTTTATGAGTAGGAAACCGACACAGGCAGTAACCTGAGCACAGGACAGAACCAGGGAGGGACCTGATGCTGTGAGGCAGCAACGCTCCCCACTGCACCACCAAACTGCCCAATTAGGCCCTCGACTGATTAAATACAGTATATTTTCTGACAAAGACTTTTCAAGGTCTTTTTGAAAATGATTCAAGTGTGAATTTTAAACATATGTATTTCTCATATGTATTGGATTTTTCCAATGTTCCGCATTTGTTTTTATTTTCTCATGTGATTTTTCTTACATTTATTACATTAATTTCCACTCACTGTCCACTTTATGAAGAACATGTGTACACATTCATGCATTTATCTAATCAGCCAATTATGTGGCGGCAGTGCAATGCATAAAAGCAGGCAGATACAGGTCAAGAGCTTCGGGTAATGTTCACATCAAACACCAGAATGGGGGAAAAGTGTAATCTCTGTGACTTTGATCGTAACATGGTTGTTGGTACCAGATGGGCTGGTTTGAGTATTTCAGAAACTGAAAATTTCCTTGGATTTTCAACTACAGTAGTCTGTAGAGTTTATACAGAATGGTAAAAAAAAAAATTAACTGAGCAACAGTTCTGTATTTGGAAATGCCTTGTTGATTAGAGAGGTTAGAAGAAATTGGTCAGATTGATTCAAGCTTCTAGCAAGGATATAGTAACTCTTGATAACTGTGGTGAGCAGAAAAGCATCTCAACATACACAAAACATTGAACCTTGAGGTGCATGAGCTACAACAGCAGTAGACCACATAGGATTCCACTCTTGTTGGACAAGGAATCTGAGGCTACTATTGGCACAGACTAACTTTTTCCAGCCCTCAACTGTCCAGTTTCTGTGAGCCTTCTACTCACTATGGTTGCAAAGAGTGCTTATTTGAGCTATTGTAGACTTTAATAAACAAGGTGTTTTGCCCAGTAGATCAGTAGATTGCTGGGGTTTTTTTTGCACGTTTCTATTTAAACTCTAGAGACTAAATCCCAAAAGATCAACAGTTAATGAAATACTTAAGGCAGCCTAGTTGGAACCAACAATAATGGCTTTATAATAAGTTTTCATATTGATGTCTGATTTGAACTTTACTCAAAGCTCTTGACCTGTATCAACCTGTCCTGCTTTTATTCATTGTTTTATGCCACATGGTTGGCTGAGTAGATAACTACATAAATGAGCAGGTGTACAGGTATTCCTAATGAAGTGGACAGTGGGTGTATTTTCACATTTTAATTTTTCCCATTTCTCATATGAATAATTCTTCTTCACATATGCTTCTGTGTGTTTACTTGCACATGACCCCATGTTTTCACATGCAATTTCAGGGCATAACACAATGAAATGCATCATCACATGTAATCCTCTATAATCACATTCTACAAAGAGTGTAGTGCTGTGTTTAAGAAAACTGTGAATAAGTGTGTAAAAATTCTGGCCCTGAGCTGCTGAACTCTGTAGTGCCTCACAGACATTGAGGAACTGAAGCATTGCAAATCAATTAGATGGCCTTCTGACTCAAAGGGCGCCAAACCGGAGCTATAAGGCAATTAACTCTGATGTGTTAGCTTTTATAACTGATTAAGGTGTTCAAAGAACCCTCAAATGAATGCCATTTACTTCCGAAATCTTTTAGTGCTGCTTTGGTTACATTCTCTCACTCTCACTCTGCTTCATTAAGTCAGGCCCTGATCGTTTCAGCTGGTGATCAGATTCATGCCAAGGAAGTACAGACGGTAGCGAGCTACATGTCAGGAACACTTCAGAGTGATCCCCACTGTGACACAGTCACAGAAGAACATTCAGATTTAATAAACTGATGGAGAAAAGGAGGAACATTTGGTTGAAAATATAAAACAAAAGTGCTGTCAGTTGTACTGCAAATTAGAGGCTTAATTGTACCAAAATGAGTGAAAGTCGTTTGTTTAGCCTCTGCCAGAATAAGCATGGAAAACAACCCACAATTTCCACATAAATGTCAAATCAAAAGGATTATGATGAATGGACATCCAACTCCCAATGACACATTGATGAATGAGACCCGAAGTGTTTGAGGTGCAATCAGAACTTGCATGCACGCTGTTTGGCGATATTCATAAACCATCTAAAAACTTCACTTCATGATCCAAAACGGTAAAGTACCTCTGACCTTGAGATTTGCTAAGATTATTCCAGATGTGGAGATCCAACACCTTCCCACGCACACCCCAAAATAGGCTGTGACTCTGTGCTTCCAGAACCCCAGGAGGAGTACAATATGCTTCAACATCTCCAAGCCATGTCATACATATTTTCCAATTTGGACAGAGACAAATCTTCCTGAAGCCAAATGTGATTATATCACAAAATACCAAGTGTAAAAAATCTGTTTCAAATCAGAAAACAATGATTTACTTCATAGATTTACTTGCACAGAACGAGGGGCAGATTTTAGGAATTGTTTTATTAAAGTTTGAATCTAAAACACTTTTATTTTATTTTATTATAATTTTGTTAGTGTTAAAAAAGCACTGCTTGCTAATGAAAACAACATTCTGGAGCAAGCAAGTTCGGTTTTATAGATATGAAACATGGACTGTTTGTTTTCAGTAGTTTGTAATGGAGAGAGAATATTCTAAAAATAGTAGATGGAAAAATTATAGTTTATATCAAAAGAGAGAAAAAAGTTAGGCTTTTAAGGCTGGTTTATCTGATAACAGGTTACCTAATATCTTAATTTGCAGATGTTCCACAACATTACATTAGTAATTTAGTAACTAATGCTATGTTCTTTAAAAAGATTGCATTGACAAGAAAGCATTGACAAATTGCAGTCGTATAAGAGGATGACAACACTTCAGGATGTGCCATATAAAAAAATAGTTCTGTTTCATTCCTTACACAGTCATCTTTATTTAAATAGCACTTTTTTTATGTCTTTTTAAAGACTCTTTTAAATAAAAAAGGTTAGACTAACAGAGCAATGTAATTACATTAAAGGCACATTAATACAGCAAAAAGATTTACCTGTAAATATATGAGTATTATTACAAAACATCAAGAGTATATCTAATATAAAATATCCTTAAAGACTAAAGACACACTACAGATACAGATGCTATGATACTAATTTAGGTTATATTTTGATCAAAATCGTATTGTAGCAAAATGTGCTTCACTAAAAATCCTTTCATATTTAGCGGCTTTGCAGATAGCCTGAGGTCAGTTTGAATTTAATAATGTGGATTCACTTGATATATTTTTTAAAATGCCTATTGATTTATTCCACCTGGGCTGAAAAATGCATTCCACATCTGTGTAGCTGGGCAAAAGGAAAAGAGTTGAGTTGAACACAGACACTGGGCAAAAGCATTGAATGGAACAAAACAAGGGAATTATATATATATATATATATATATATATATATATATATATATATATATATATATATATATATATGTATATAAAATTTGCAGTTACACATTTTTGAGAAAATTAGATTTTTAGAGTATTGTTTTATCCATTCTTAAATCTACTAACACTACATAATTATTGGATTTTTCTATTTAAAAGGGATGCAACAAGGTATCTGTGTTTGCCACACCATACAGCTGTTTTATGACAGGACTGTTTTTGACATATTGCTGTTTTGGTTTTCTAATTTCTAATTTAGTATCAGGAGATATGAACCAGCCCAACCTGTGTGCAAGTACACCTTTGAACACAAACCTGGAAACAGTTAATCACGCTCGCACACCGCAATGCCAAGTCACAAGCACTTTGAAGTAGCCCAGCTTATTTTTCCGACGATAGCCATGCAATCGAGCAACAGATTTTCTCCGAGACACAGAGGCACCTCATGTTTTGAACAACAGTACAATGAGTGATCCAGAGCAGGCACCTCACGCATGTTACCTCTGCATGCAGCAGGGTTTGTGGAGAATGTTGTGTAAGCTGTGGATAAGCAGAACAGTGATACTGCGATCCATCGCATGGAATTTCACACGTCTACATGAGTCGCAGATTTTTCACGTGTAGTGGACCTTTCACATCTTTTTTAGTTTTCATGTTTTATTTTTACGTAATCCAAATCATAAACAACAGATCGTCATAATTCATCTGCCTTATCCTAGTCATGGTTCTCCATAGCTAAGTAACCTTATAGTTTACAATACTGCCATTGTGCTAAAGAATGGCATTTTCCAGTTTTTTTTTTCTTTGTATCTGAAGGTTTTTTCCTCAAATATTTACATTTGTTTAGGCTATGCCAGTAAGATCTAATTTAATTATATATTTGTACTTGTTTATACCTCTTAAAACCAAAGATCTAATCTCTGTGTGTTGTTTTAATGGTTAATGAACTACAGCGTTTACAGTATTTCACGGTGAAAACACTTACAGAAGAAAGAGTTCTACATAGATGACTATTTAATTGCAAAAGTGAAATATATATCTGCTTTATAAGCTTACTACTATTACATTTAGTCTGGAAAGGTTTTTACAGTTGGAATTTTCTTCTTAATACAAAATTATTTTGGAATTATGTGTTTCCATTGCAGTTAGCAAGGTTTATATGGTTTAGCCAGTAAACTGACATGCATGTTATAATAGTAAAAGATTACAGATCAAGTACAGATACAGAAACAAGCTTTACAAGGGCATATGTAATTGTGCGAAATGGGCCTAGATTAAAGCCTTTAAAGCTGAAAATAATAATAAATAAATATGTCAAATAAATTTAATACCAAATGGGGAGAAATAGTAAAATATGTTTCTGTAGAGTCATTCCCTAACCCTAACCCTAACCCAAGTGAGGATCTGATGAGATGTCCACAAATGTCACCCTGCTTGGATCAGGCCTAAATGGAAGTGTGGAGCTATCTTCTGGGCTCATCATCTGCAAATCAAAAGGGTGGAGGTCTGATGTCATTTCAGTGGGCAATGGGCATGTGATAGAGAGCCTTAAACTATCTTTGTTAGTGAGTTAGTGTGTGTGGACTAGATATAGTTGGCTAGGGTTTACCTTCAGGATAGCACCAGGACCAGGACATTCAGGGGAGCATCAAAGAGACCAATGAATGGACAGAAGCCAGTTGAGGATCTACTGCTACAGACACCCAGGGGCCACTAGAGGGACTGTATCTCACAGCTGGCTTGGAAACATCTTGAGATCCTCTAGGACCAACTGTAATCTGTAGCTGGGAATAAAGAAGTCTGAACTCACCTTTTTAACCTGTTGACACTGTAATCCCATTAGAAAAAATTGGAAGGAAAATGGACAACTAGAAAATGAAGAATCTGTCGTGAAGCAGAATCACTTTTCTACCTCAGTTCATTAATTCAAAGTGGGATGATCATAAAAATCACATTTGATTTGTTTACTTTAATGTAAATAGTAATGTAAATCTCTGAGGCAGTGTAGTTTATGCTAAATTGGAGGCTATAAGCTTCCTGTACTTAGCATCAACATTCTAACTCCAGTACAAAACTGGAGTCTGGATGATTAACTACATTTGGTGTACATTTCATTTTTGGCTGAAGCGTTCTTTTAAAACGGCGTTAACCTTTAATAATCGCTGACTAAACTCTATAAAAATAAAGTTTAGTGACTGCCAGGGAGAAAAGAAGGTAGGGGGAAAAGTTCTGGTTGGCATGAAAAGCTCGAATTCACATACATGGCAGCAGATCAGAGAGGCTTCATTACACATTTCCAGATCCATGCCATCCCAAGCTGTCAGTTTTGTTTTAATAAATCACAATCTCCTGAAATGAGGCCAAGAACTGTGCCAGAGACTGACGTTATGTAGACATGTGAAAAAAGCTTTGGCAAGCACAAATTCTGCAAAAAAGCAAATAAACCACAGAAAAAAGGCAAGCTTTCTGAACTAATTATATTGTCTTTAGGATCTACACATGGCTCATCAATAAGTCCCACAAAGTACAGGAAAAGGATAGTGAGGATGGTGTAATTATAAATAGAAGAGACAGTGTGACAAAGTAAGGTTTATAGTAGTTTCATATTTTTAATATTTGATATTCAGGATCTGATCACAGTAATCAGTGAGGAGTAGTTTTAAGAAAAATCCCAGACAAGTACAGGCATCCCAAATATATTCCCAGCATCATGTGGTTTCTTCTAAGAAAGGACCAATGACCAAAACATCTGATAAGCTTTACAGGGACACCTACTGGTTTGTTATTGTACTGAAGTCCAGTACAATAAATACACAGTCATAAGAGTATGGGATGATAACAAAGCAACAAAGACAGAACGCTCAAATAAGAAGTTCATTTCTTTTGGAAAAAGCCCGTTATAGATGCTTGTTTCGTTGCTTTATTCGCAGCAGCAGGAGCCTTCTTCTGACTTTTCTCTTTGACCTTTTTCTCCTCATCCTTTCTTGAGAGTGGCTGCTTGAGTGAGCTTGAATCCTCAGAAGGTTGAGTGGCTGCCTTGGATTCGTCTTCACTCTCCGAGTAAGATTCACTCTCGTAGCCTTTCTCGGTCACTAAGTTAAAAACAGACAGAAACCCAATTATACCAAAAGAACAGTTGAATTCTTAATTCTAATTTGTCAGAATGTGTTCATTCATTTCCAACATTACAGCTCTAACTGAAAGGTTGCTTTAATCAAACATTTTCCATCATTTCCCTAATTGTAAAGACACTGACTGAAAACGGCCATTCATCATTTATATAAAATAAGACACTCAACCTATCCATTCCATTCAATTTTCCTCCTTAGACACAGAAATTCAGAACTGCTCTAGCAGTGCTGTAACAGCAGAAAATCCCTCTGCATGCTCTCATTTAGCACCACTGCCATGTTTACTAAAGCAGAAGAGTATATAGTTGTGTTTTACAGCTTGTGAACAAATAAACCTCATAATCACTGCAGAGATAATTCATATAAATGACCATACATGAGATTTGCTTCATTTCCCACTCATTGTCTTATAAGAAAGAAATTGCTTTGTGCTGTCCATTGGGATAAGGGTTAGCAATTTAATAGGCATGTCTGCAGCTAACATTTCAACTATTTAATAAAAAAAACCAACCACACCAAAACCACAGACCATAAATGCAAAAAACATGGGGCTATATCCTCGATTTGAATGAACAGATCAAACATCTGTTATCTGTCAAAATGTTTGTGACACTTAGAAATACAAACTAATGTAGGAGCTTCTCCTGTCCAGACTACACAACTCTTTCTCCTCCCAAAATATACATTCAGCATCACTCATGCATATCACTACATAGATTATGACTAAAGTGGTAAGAAGTATGCTGATCTTCATTCATGACGAAACAAATGAACAATGTCTCAATTGTACAACTGCCTAACGAAAAAAATGTCGAACAAAAACAGACAGATGATGGAATTTTTTACAGCCATGTCCATCATTGTGACTGACCATGATTTCCTGCATACTCTGTCTGACAGTATAATCATAAGTTTATGTTAGGTTTTTTACCATGAGAAAGTCTCAGAACAAGGAATGACTGTTTATATCTTTATAACAGGAACTGGCTTGGCTCTCTGATTCTGAGGAAATGTAACCACAAGCATGACATATCGTCCTTTAATGAATGAAAAAAAATGTATTTAATACAAAATTGCTCCCGTATGAGAGGAATAAAACACCTTGGGACACGCTGCTACAGGAAAATAATCAAGGTCGGAAGAGCACCTCCACTTCACACCACCCTGTTAATTATTTGCTTATAACACCATGCCCACAAGTCTTTTATATTATAGTATTGGTATATAATTTTGAGTTTCAGGTGATTTATGAACCGTAACCTACCAATACAGCCTTCATCGTCAAGAAACGTGCGGGACTTTAATACCCGTCTCCTCTTCCTCTTCTTACCCTCAGAGCTCTGCAGTAAATAATAGAATATACACATCAGCAATCCGGGGCATATTACACTGTATTATTCATCTGCATATTTTTCTGTGTAATTACATTACTACATTTCAGTACTACCTTACAATAATTACGAATAGTTTAAGGATAGCAGTTGCAAATAAACTAGTGTTTATAAGTTTAAACCTAATGTGAACTTTACAGAGCTACTTTTATAAAAATTTATTTGGTTTTCTTGTTCATTTGCAGAATGTCTTGTTACATTTAAAGTTACTACACAGTCATAATGTAGAAGTAACATTAAGTGCTTTATGACCCAACCAATCAGGAAGCAGCTTAGGGTATTTTGGAATCACTGATATGCTACAATTTAAGTAGTAATTATATAATTATATAATTATATATATATATATATATATATATATATATATATATATATAATATATTATTATATATATATATATATATATATATATATATATATATATATATATATATATATATATATATATATATATATATATATATATATATATATATATTTTTTTTTTTTTTTATTCTTTACATTTTCATTTTGACATGAAAAGTTTCATTGTCATTCTGGGCCATGTTCCTGTTTAAGCAGACACTTTGATTTGTTTGACATTTACTTTTCATGTCAAAATGAAAATGTAAAGAATAAAAAAAAAATATATATATATATATATATATATATATATATAATTTTTTTTTTTTTTTTTTTATTCTTTACATTTTCATTTTGACATGAAAAGTAAATGTCAAACAAATCAAAGTGTCTGCTTAAACAGGAACATGGCCCAGAATGACAGTGAAACCTTGTAAATGCTACAGTTAAACTACAAATGCAAGCACCTCAAGCCAAAGATTTACATCTAGTCTTTATTTATTATTCAGTTTAAATGGAATCTGCTTATTTAATTTAGCTAGATAATTAACCAGCACAATTGGGAACAAAGCCAACGTTACACTGTGCTTCACTGTTTGAGTAGCTTTTATATCAATTTAATAAACCAACTAATAAACAAATAAATAGTTTCATATTTATTCATTGTTTAATGCTAGTTTTTTTGATTTACATGGTTGTCAAAAATGATCATTCAAAATTTTAGATTCTTACTTGTGAAAATGGCTCCTCCTTCACGTGCTTTTCAGGACTTGGTGTCTGCAGTCCAGGTGCAGGTGGAGAATCTGGAATTACTAAGGAGAAAGGATGAACACTGTCGATCAGATTAAATAACCATTGTAGGTTGTGGTTGCAGGTTGTTGCTGTAATTGCAGTTTGCAGCTCTTTGCTTTACTTACCCTCATCATCACTACTGTCAGGCTGAGGTTTTTTTATCCTCCGTCTCTTTTTCTTCTGACTCTCCACTCGCTCCTCTTCACTGTCCGAATGCTCCAGGCGCTTTGTTTTACTGTACGGTTTCCAAAGAAATTTTATTTCGGTCACGACACAAGTCGAATATACTGCTCCCACATGAGCACCTTCTAAAACTATACAATAATAAAATTGTCTAAATGGACGCAGATTTATTTTACTGTATAAAGAAACACCTTTACTGCCCTTATGCTCTTATATAAACCAGTTCTAGAGAAGGAATATCTTAAGCACACCTCCGGGTCTCTTTGGGGTCATCTTTAATCACTTCAGTCTCCTTCGGTAACTCTTCCTTTATGTCCTGCTTAGGTTTGGGTGAAGACTCTTTTGTGCTTCCTGCAGCTGATGATGTTGGAGCCCCATCTGCCTTTTCTTTTATGTTTTTGTCTGGTTTCTCAAGCTTTTCTATAATTCAAACAAATCACAGATTAAAAGGGGGTCAGTGAAGAAAATGAGACCTTGGTGACTACGTTTAATAGATATATTAATACTTACTGTCTGCTGCTTTCCCAAAAAAATTGTTCATAGTGCTAGCTTTGGAAGGTGCCTTGGTTTTAGGTCTTTCAGCCTGAAATGGAAATGATGATGATGATGATTATTATTATTATTAAGATTTTTATTTCTGAATTCCATACACTTTCTATTACACCACCCTTTACCTGGAACTGTAATGGATTTATTTGGAATTGTTAAAATTTGATTCATAGCTATAATGTTACTTATGATGACGTTCATCATTTCAAGGTTTCACTTATTTTTGTGATACAATGGTTCATTCTACAAAAAAAAAGCATACATTTGTTGGTTATGTTAATATTCTCCAACTCTAGCTACAAAATAGCTGGGAAATGTTTCAAATCAGCTTTTTGATTTTGATCATTCTTCCTAGTAAAACTGCTCAAGGTCTGTCATACTGGATGGAAACAGCATTTTCAAGTCTAACCGCAGACTGAGGTCTGATTTCATTACACAATAAATGTCATGCTTTGATCAAGTTTTTGGAAAATCATGTGCTGCATCAAACAGACAGGAGCCTAATCAAGTTGGTTTGTAATCAGATACTGGCTGTTAAAATGTCTGTGATGCTTCAGAGCCCTAGTCAAACAAATCTTTTGGAGGTAAACAGAATTGTATGCTTGAGATACATGCAGAAAAGAAGCTTCTGAAGGATTATTTAAAAAAAGCTGTAAACATTTCACCATTTTAATAACAACAAGTAATGACAATGAAAAGAAATACAACTATAACTATTTCTGTCAAACGTCTGGACTAAAACTAAATTCAAATAGGTTTTTAAAATGAACCCTAGATTAAAGTTCTAATGTAACTACCACATAAAATAAGATTACAGCGTTTATGCGGATGTGGTTTCCGACACTGGATTGTTACATCTAAAACAGACTAAAGGAAAAACAAAGCTAAAAACTGCCATAATTTAAAGTTAAAATTACTTTCTTCCTTAGCACAACATTTTGGTATCTCTCACAATAACGCCGAAGGCCAAACTGTAAATTTCACATGATCTGGATAATAGAATTGTGTTCTTGAGCATAATTATGTATTATGGTGACCGTGCTATGACTGTTCATTTACCGGAGATGGATCATCTATCTGCTCCACCTTCACCTCTTTGCTCTGCGCTTCACTTTTAGGTGCGGTTTTACTTGAAAACATTCCCATGATGCCTTTCGGCTGTTTGGAGGTGGATTTGGATGCAGGTGCAGTGTAGTTGTTGACGACGGGTTTATTGGCCTCCTTGTCAGATGCAGTGGACATGGCCTTTTCTTGAGCCCTCTGTAACTCTGCTGTGGACATCTGTACAGCAGCAGCACAGCGAATCGCACTGTACCTGTGTAACAGGGAAATACTCTGTTACAATGAAGCACAGAGGAGATCCTCTTTTCTATAGAATTGAAATGATAAAAGAGCTCAATTACTGCAATTTAGTTGTTGTTTTTTTTTGTCTAACCAGTTTCAAATCAATCAGCCATTTTGTATAACAGAAACGAAAGGTGTGATTAGTTAATACTTAACCTAATTACAGAATGCCACTCAACTTGATCTTTTTAAAAGTGTACCAAATGATTCAAGACTGACTTAAGAGTGAACCTGCAAATGACTATTTTTAAATCGGAAAATCCTAGTTACTAATGGATGCACATAGATTTCTTTGTGTTCTAAATATATAAGGTTTGATAAGGTACTTGATGTTCATCCTCAACTGCACCTGACCTCGTATCTATAAAATAACTGACAGTAGAGATAATCACTGGTTTGGGAGAATAGTCTGTCCTAATTGCCTTAACCAGAGTCTGGTAAGCATTAGGTGATGCTACACTGCATCAGGTGAAGCTTCAAACAAAAGAAAAAGAATAAGAATAAGAAAATATTCCATGTGTTCTCATCAAAACTGCCTTAAACCAGGTGCCTTCGCAAAACATGATGACATGATTAAGGTGAGAATGTTGTAAACTGACAAACTACTGGTACATTCTGACTGATATGCCTGTATACGGAGTGTTTGGAGATATAATAAGAAAACAATCAGAGAGATTGGTGTTATGAAGTGGACTTACTTTTACTAACTGTTTGTCAATCATTATATTTTTATTTAATTTTTAATATGATGCACTGTCATTTTTATCCACCTATAGTTATGTTTATCTAGGACACTCCTAGAAATGTTACATAAACATCCCTTAAATAACTTATTAGAACACACACATATTACAGTCAGAGTCGTTATTTCAAGTCATAAAGTCACATACTTGGTGCAGTTTTTAAGGTTCTCTTTCATAGCATCGTAGTCAGTACTGTAAAGCGGTGCACTGTCCTTCAGCTCAGCTTTCTGCACGCTGTACACATGCACGCTAATCGTTACATCCAGTTTGGATTTTACATCTGGAAAAGATTGAGGATACAAAGGAATCAGCTCACACATAATTACAAATCAAAAGGTTTAACTTTAATGCTGACACCAAGATCTAATACTAAATATTTAATACCAGTGTGATTGGGGGGAAAAAAAGACAAAAAATAAACACTTGTCATCATTTAATCACCCAGTGATTATGGCACAGAACATAAAAATATATCCAAACAATTTTTGTTTGAAGTCTTTGTTAATACAAAACTCTTCCGATGTTAATACCTCAAATATCCAATGACGTACAGTAATTTGGGCTAAGAATAATAATTACATGGAAAATAACTTGGCAGCTCCAACTGCAAGGCAAATTACAGACTCATTATCATTTCTATAGTTAAAACCATACACAGGGGCTTTTATGGGGAACATGCCACATAAATGGGTTAACAAGCTAATGTATCTGGTGATATTTTGTAAGGCAGTATTTGTTTATTATTTCTGGATGGAGTCTCTAGTGTCAGCACTTTTTACAGGACTCTAATTTCTTACAAACAGTCAGAGGTAAAGTTCCTTGAAATTCTCCAATATAGGATTACAGACAACTTTTTCTTTTATTAAATTCAAGAAAAAGGAAAGAGAGAGACTGATGAGAGTTGTTTATAGCTGCTATAAAATGTATACTTTTGCGGATTTTCATAAGCGTATATATGGTTAAAAGTATGGCTTTTAATAAAGAAGGTTGTGTAGAGCTAATAAAAATAAAACACTGAGCTTTCAGCATGCATGTGTGGTGAACAACATTCAGTGTTCATGTTTAGCCTATTTAACTGTCATTCAGTGCAGTCACTTTTGTGTTTTTGGTGTTTCATAATTGTAGAACACTATAAAGTAAACAAACATACCCTCAAGTTTGTCTTCACGCACTACTGACACCTTATGACACTAGAGGAAAGGACAGAAAAATCATAAAATGCAAGATTTGTGAACTTACAAATATTAATGACCATATATACGTGTTCTATTCCTTGCTATCAGCAATGTCTGTCCAAGAAATTCTGTTATTCTAATCATTTATTTATTGTTATTTCAATTCCATGTTAGAATAAATGGTTATGTTCATGGCAAAATCAAGGTAGGTAAAACAGTACATTCAGTAAATTCTTACAGTTTTACAACAGTAAACCCTGATAACCATGTTAACAACAGCTATACAAGATCCTTCACTTTAATAATTAGTAAGAATTCTATGATTTTTCCTGGTGAGGCTTTATGGAAGACTTTCAAATCTGTATTTTCTGAGTGGAAGCGTTATCTAGTATTTATAAGTCTAATTTCTGTTCAATCAAGTGTCCAAGCTCACCATGCTGCCATTCTCCAAGCACTTCCCAGAGACCAAGTAAGTTGCATGCAAGTTTCCAGATCGCTCCTTCCGTCGCTGCTCTATGTAGTGATAAAGCATCCTGCAACAAATTCAACAAATCCACTCCAACAACAACAAGAGCAGTTAATTGAAATGAAATGTTAAGACTGCCACCAAAGAAAGAGACTTACTGTTTAGCCGTGTTAACATGGACACCAAGAGTAAGACTCAGCCATTTATAGGTGACCTGTTTGGACAATATCAATAGTATTGGGTTATTAACTGAAAAGAATGGGAAACCTACAGTTGGCAGAAGATAATTGGTCTGATTTAATATGAGCATTTTCAGTATTAAAACCCACACCATGTTCAGAGTATATCAGACAATGTCGATTTCAATGGACACAGAAAATGTCTTTATTTGTAGATAACTGGATTTTTAGATTAGTTTCCTTGCTAAAAGTCATTACATAGTTATAGTTAAATTATACCACAAGGCTATTGAATTATTGATTCTGATTCATCAGGTGTTATTCATTTTCTCCAACAGCACCTGACTAATGCAGAGCAATAAAAAAATTATAAATCATAAAGCATAAAATCATATGCTGCCCTACCTTTACTAATAAATTTTTAATTTTTTTTTGTTAAACTGTCGTATGAGGGGAATAAAACACTTTGGGAGATATTTCTTTTTATAGGATCGCACAATCATAACATTATTAAATAGTTATATATTATAATATACAATGGCATGTTATATATAATATACATGTAATATATAATAATATTATAAAGATGTTACATGCATTAGGTGGCTCTGTAAATGAGTATTCAATTCAATTTATTTGTATAGCGCCTTTTTCAATGGACATTGTCTCAAAGCAGCTTTACAAAAGTAGAGAAACAGAGGAAGGATAAAAGAAATTATTAAACTATTTCATCCCCAATGAGCAATCCTGCGGCGACGGTGGCAAGGAAAAACTCCCTGTGATGATACGAGGAAGAAACCTTGAGAGGAGCCAGGCTCAGAAGGGAACTTCATCCTCATTTGGGTGACACTGGACAGTATATAATATAAATGTAACTAAATGATGTCCTTTCAGCAACAGCAATCAAGGACCCATGAAGAGTACTTTCCAATCACATACAAAACAGCTTAACAGAACAACTCTAAAGGCTCAAATGTAATCAATTAGGGAATGTCTGTATTCTTAAACCCTCCACCACGCAATAAAAATAAGTTTATCTTCCGTCACTGAAACACTATTAAAGCAAATACGGTAATTAATAAATATCCATCAACTGCACTTAGTCCATGCCAAGTGCCATAACTCCAAAGAACGCTTTCTGTGCATACAGACGACTGCGCATGCGTTAGAATCGCCTCGTCTCATCATTTGTCATATATATTTTTTGCTATTCCAGGGCTATAGATTAAAACTGACTAAAATCATGATAACATATTAACCATCCTAGAAGTGTTACATAAAGGCGACAAATTCAGAACAGCAAACAGAAGAAACACACTAGCAAGATCCAAAGAAAAACATTAAATTAGTGCAAACAATATCCCGTGGACTATTTAATGCAAAACACATGCAATAACGTAGACCAAGGGCGCCACTGAGTAGACGTCTCAATTACTTACGTCTGCATTTGCAGAGAAGCTAGTAACGCCATTATTAATCAAAAGAAATAAATACTACCCTCCGTGCAAATTTCCAATAAATAACTAATATGATGAATGACTATCCTGTCACATCTCGTGGCTTTAATACACTGCAGTGCTAGCTAGCCTTTAGAGTATCAGGCTAATAAACGGAAGTTATCCCCAAGCGAAACGCGATCACACGGCTAAAAGAGTGCAATATGTAACTTACAATCTTATTCTGATCGTTAACATATTCGTCAATGTTGTCTAAATAAAGATCATCCATGGTAGCGCGAAGTTGATCACCCTGGAAACACACTCTTCCCGGCACGATACAACGCGGGAACTTTATTTACTTCCGATCATGTGAGCAGTCGAGCAGAGACCAGTGTTGCCAGATCTTTGATAAACCCACGCACGATTTTTGTTCGCGGATTTTTTGGCTGAGTTTTGCATGAATTAATTATATTCATATAATAAAGCACATTCAAAGTAAAAAATTTGTACTTAATTCATATGTCAAAATGTTATTCATACATGCACCCATCCACTCGTTTATTCATTCATTCATTCATTCATTCATTCATATATTCATTAATTTTCAGTAAGTGCTTTATTCTGATCTGGGTTGAAATGGATTATGGAGTCAGTTTCAAGAACAGTGGGTGCATTTGGTATAGGACAGCAGTCCATCATAGGGAACACCTTGCACCAGTCATCATGTACACTACCAGTCAAAAGTTTGGACACACCTTCTAATTCCATGGTCTTTCCTGATGTTTATTTCTTTCTTCATTGTTAAACAATGCTGAAGGCGGCCGAAATACACAATAATGTCCTTTGAACAGTTGATATTGAGACATGTCTGCTACTGATGCTCTGTAAAGCCTTCATAACAGCTCTAATCTGAGGTGCTGTTAATTGGTGATTTCTGAGGCTGGTAACTCTAAATGAACTTCTCCTCTGCAGCAGAGGTAAGTTTTGGTCTTGCTTTACTGGGATGGTCTTCATGTGAGCCAGTTTCATCATGGTGCTTGATGGGTTCTGCAAATGCACTTGACAATACTGTTCTTGCAAGAACTATTCCAGAACACCTGACCTTCGTGTCTTAAAATAACACTTGACTGTTTTTTGTTGTCATTACATATGGATTACTTAAGTCCATGTGTGTTATTTCATAGTTTTGAAATATCCATTATTGTTCTAGAATGGAGAAAATAAATCCCTAAACAAAAAACATTGAATTAAATGGTGTGTCCAAACTTTTGACTGGTAGTGTACATACACTATAGTGCCAAAAGTTGTGACCCCTCCAATTCATTGAATGCAGGTGTTGTTTTTCAGGGGTTGGCCTCTGCCCCTTAGTTCCAGTGAAAGGAACTCTTAATGCTTCAGCATACCAAGACATTTTGGACAGTTTCATGCTCCCAACTTTGTGGGAACAGTTTGCAGATGGCCAACACACACAATATGGAGTTGGCCCGTTCTTTGCAGCTATAACAGCTTCAAACCTTCTGGGAAGGGAATATTTTACCATTCTTCTAGAAGTGCTGAAGCATTAAGAGTTCCTTTCACTGGAACTAAGGAGCCCTACCCAACCCCTGAAAAACAACACCTGAATTCAATAATTTGGAGGGGTGTCCCAAAACTTTCGGAAATATAGTGTACATACATGTATAGTGCATTTTTAGCCTAACCACTCCCTTTTTTTTATTTTCCAGGTTCCTAGCCCTGCAGTACCACCATCTTGCAAATTTTAGTGAGTTTCCTGCTGTATCACACCCAGTTTAATGACTGAATAGGTGAATGAGCTGTATGAGCAGGGAATGTATGTAGGACAAGTCGTATTCCAGGACTATGTTTTTGAACATGTGGCATGGGTTAAAAATAATTCTATAATTACTATAGCAAGTACCTAAGGGTTTAAACAACATGCTTCATCTGCAAACATATATAATCATGTATTGTACCATTAACTTGAAAATGATGAAAAACATTATGATGGTGTATTGTTTGCATTGCTGGATGTTTTCTTGTGTTAAATATATAGAATCATATCAATAATCAAGAATCATATATAAGTGACATGCTTGGTGGGAAAAAAAGAATATATTCATCTTGTCTTATATACAGTTCTAACTTTTAAATGTTTAAAGGTTTTGTCCTTGTTTTACATATGATGTGTGGTTTCTGGGACACATGACAGTACAGAATTTGTTTAACTGAAAATTCTGAAATATTATTGTCCAAGAGCTGGAATTTATTTAGTATTGTCATATCGTGTTGGGTTGTTTTTCATAGTTCATCTACTGAAAATTCATATTAGCAGTATTCCCAGCAGGTTCTCCATTAATTTTTATAATTAAAGTGGATTCAGCTTTAAATACAGCAGTATTAATCAAGAAACACAACTCTGATTAATAGCTGTGACTCTAATTGAAGTGTTAATATGCTGTGAGGTGATTAAAGTTAAATGTAAAAATTAAAATTACTCATAAAAAGTTATGAGTGCAATATGATTTGACAGTAGCGTCATGCAGTTTTCCATGAGATTACATATACATTTTTTAATAAGCATTTAATATAACACAATGCAAAAGACATGAAACATTATTCAGATCTAATTCTATAGATATGAAGCATTACCTATTAATAAATTAACAATACCACATAACGTTTAATAGTAGATGCTGCAAGTGTTAATTTGCATTCACACACACATATACACACACACACATTTGGTTCAGTTAAAAGCCTTGTTTGTTCCAGGAGTCTGGTTGTTACATGATGGTCAGCACTTCAGGTTCCACCTCCGTCTAATTTATTTTTCAGCACTTAAAGGAAATACGACACACAGCATCTGGCAAAAACAACAACATACTCACAGTACTTAGTGACAGTGCAATGAAATGGCAATATTACTTATAATTTAGATACGCCTTTCGTGATATGGATAATGTTTAGGACTATCATAAACAAGATACTTACAAAGATTCCTTTCCACAGCCTAACGGTCCGAAGTAGAGTTCTGAAGGAAGACATGCTCCTTGTCTGCAAACTCCACTGAGGGCAGCACAGCTCCAAGGGAATGATACAGCTTCATTTCCTTTAGCTTAAATCAAATGACATTAATTTGTACCTCTGTCAGAAAACACATAGGGACATGTTGTTATAGAAATATAATCCACACTGTGTGATACTGTCCAACACAAAGTGGAATTACTCTTACCATCCCAACGCTGATTAATTTCCTATAACTGCATGTCCTGAAGTGTTTGATTGCTCGTATACCGCAACCATTTTGTCAGTAGTTACTATTGTTTATTTATTATTGAATGAAATGTCTTGTTTTAATACATTTTATGTCTTGGAAGATCTGTTATATTTTGTAATTGTTCCCTGACAAACCATTCTTTATTCTCTCTCTTTATACAAAAAAATGAAGTTTGTCATGTTACTAAGATGCTGTAAGGAATAAACTGAAGAGTCTCCAGTGTTACAAAGCCATTACAAAGCTTGGATACCTGTGACTCCTTTGAGAAATGTTAAATAAATTTCACCTTACAAAAAACATCTCTTTATAAAAAATGATAAAGATATATTATACGATTAAAGCTACACTACTGTCAGAGCTGCTGTTATATATTAATTCTATAACACCAGATTTGAAAACTCAGCAGTGCTGTAGTGTAATGTAAATGATTACATTCTTTTTATGATGGATGCTTTGTCCTTGGGTACCCTGAAATGTACTTATAAATAAAATGCTACAGACAAAATATCCTGCTCCTTATTGTATTTCTTTTGAATTCTTACACAGCAACACAAAGCTATACAAGGACAAAAAAAAATTAATAAATTCCAGACAGATTCAAATAAAGCCAAAGCATATTAAGAATACTTACAGTGCAGTGCTAAGATGACCAGCAGGACTAAAAGCAGTGCACACTGAGGTTTCATGCTTGCACTTCATATAGTAATACTCCAGATATTCTGGTTAGACTGTTTTATTTTCCCATGTTCAGGAGGGAGGAGTGAATCTGATGGGGTGACTTCAATTTGGATGACCAGGTCAGAATTGCATTAGGCAGCTGCATGAATAGGAATGCTATTCTTAATCACATTCATTAAATCCTCTGTGAGTGGGATTCATGGCAGCATGTCACACGACAGGGGCTGCAACAAATTATCATTGTGGTGAAAAGAGCTGATCTCAAGCACATGGTGTGTAGTCATGATGGTTCCAATTTTCATGTAAGCATTTGCAAAATCTCAAAGATTCAGACAGTCCATTCTAAAAGACGGCACAGATTTTATTTGCACATTTACAGTTAGTAGGTATATTTTCACAAGGAGCAGAATGTTCAGACTAGCTTATAAATCAGGAAAGGCTTGAATCCATGACCTTTTGGTTTGTTACAAAGTCTCTAAACTACTTTTACCAATATCCTCAAATATAAATTATAAATATACAGAACATATACTGAATAAGTATAAAGTGTGTTTTAAACAAAAACCTGTGTCCTTGTACCTGGTTCGGGGCAGCTGGTCCCTTTCCACTGAAAATGAATGAATGTGTTGAAAATGTGGTGACCGTTATACCTGCCTGATTAATCCTGATGCTCCTCTTCTGTTTGGAGCTTGTGCAGTAAAGACTCTAAATTAAAGACTGTAGGTACCCTTACAATTTCTAACAATTCTCAAAAACTGATCATGTCCTTAAGCTTAAAAGTCTTGATGCTTCCATGATTTCTTGAATAATCTCAAAATGTAGTGTTGCATCATAAAGACTGATTTATTCATAAAGATGGTCCTGTGCTCAATGCAGGACTACTATTCAATTATTCACAGTATGGTCATACTAAACATCAGGTTCATATTTATAGGAGGATGAGTATGGATTCCCTTTTGAGTCTCAATTTCTGTCCGGATTTATGCAAATCTGATTGGTGGCAATTTCTATTGTGTAAAATGCTATACAAATATAATGAAGTACTATTAAAGCATAGATAAATGATGTCAATATAGAGATCTGCAATATAGTACAAACACACTAGGCACAAGGCACTGCAGCTCCCAAGAGTTTCTGGGTTAAAGTACCACAGTGAAAAGATGGCTAATGAGACAAAGCACTCACAGAATGAAACTCAGCATTCACAGATCGTAGGAATATCTCATTTATTGTTCCCATGTTGAAAAAATTACGATTGGCTAACTCTGCTCCTTTTAATGTAGGCACTTCAGTCTGGCCACTTAAATCCCTATTCATTACTGAGCAAATAGTCCTACTTATTAAACTTGAAAATAGCCCTGTGCATATGGTATTTATCTGTACACATAAATTTGCAAGAATGCAGCTGTTCACTACTTTATGGTCTGGCATCTTTTTTAGATTTTAAGCACACATATTTGCCATTTACAAGAGTTGCTTGTGAAAAGACCTCAAAGCCACAACCAACCTGCAATGTTGCTGTGTTGTCAAGTCTTTAGCCACAATTTTGAATACAGACAAATCAGTGTTTTTACTTACTGCTCCTACCTGTATTGATTTTCAGCATTAGAAATTTTCAAATACTTATTGAAAGTACATTCATTTTTTTTTAACTCATATGAATATGGATTTTATGCATTTGTATTTTAGTTATTCTATTTAAAATAAGCTGCTAATGAGTTTGCACTTCTCAATGAAATTTGAATCTCTAATCAAAAAGTGTGCCTTTATTTTCTACTACAGCATGGCTCTGACAATAGTTGTTCTGACAGTAGCCGTGATATACAGTAAATGGATGTAAATAAATGTAAAATTGTGTAATGGAAGATGTGCCACATAATAAGTCTAATAATGTATGGATTCAAAAAACATGTTGTTTAGCAAAGAAAAACATGCAATATTCTGATGTGGAGAAGGTCTTAAAGGATATTTAGGTAATAGTTGTGACAAGTCATAACATGGGAGTCTAATTGATGAAGACTTTACACAACTTTAAATCTAGAAACAGTCAAAAAAGCACAATGGGTTGTTCATTTATACATTAACGAATTATAATCATTGGCAAGTCAAATGGGTATAAGAAGAAGAGCACACTTCAGAACGTTCTTTTATATGAAAACAATACAATTCAATTTCGGCCATATCAAGACACCATGGCATGTACTATTTTTCTATAACACCATAGTCTATCATGTGTTATTCCAATAAATAAATCATCCCAGATTCAGTGCAAGAAAAACTAAATGATGTTCATGACTGTAGCTCTTTTTTCCATGGCATAGAACAGCTTAAGACCACCAGAGGGCATGACAGGATTGTGTTTTTGTTTTTTTGTTTTTGTTTTTTTATTTTGTTGTCTAATATTTATTTAGTTGAATTTAGTTTATATAGTATTTTGTTGTTTTTACACCTGCGATCTAAGTAGATCTCATCGTGTTATTATTTGATTAGTGATTTATTTATTAAATATATAAAAAGAATTACAGTATTATTAAATAGTAGTAAATTGCAGTGTTCTTTCTCATTTGCTACTTTGCAAATATAAAATAGACTCTTTGATAGTTTTTTTCTTTAAATTAAAGCCCAAAACAAATATTCAAATAGTCATAATACTATAGTGGTATTGTATACAGTTCTGGGGGGAAAAATTGAGACCATTGCAGAATTATTTTACTATTTATAGGTATGTGTTTGAGTAAAATGAACATTTTTGTTTTATTCTATATACTACTGACAACATTTTTGCTAAATTCCAAAAAAGCATATTGTCATTTAAAACATTTATTTGCAGAAAATGACAAATGGTAAAAAGAAAATAGATGCAGTGTTTTTCAGGCTTCATATAACACAAAGAAAGCAAGCTCATATTCATTTTTAAACAACACAATACTAATGTTTCAAAAAATCAATATTTTGTGGAATAACCCTGATTTTCAATCACAGCTTTCATGTTATCTTGGCATGCTCACCACCAATTTTTCACATTGATGTTGGGTGACTTTATGCCACTCCTGGTGCAAAAAGTCAAGCAGTTAAACTTTATTTGATGGCTTGTAAAATCTATCACCCTCTTAATGACATTTCAGAGGTTTTCAATGGGGTTCAGGTCTGGACATTAGGCTAGAGTCTTGATGTGGTGGTCCTCCATCCACACCTTGATTGACCGGCTGTCCTGCTGGAAAAACCAACTGAGTTGGAAACCAACCTGGTCAGTGCAGAGTCCTTCTTACCCTCTGCTGGTCTGCAGCTTGACTATGTTCTTATAAACCGCTGTCTTAGAAATGTTACGGATGGAAGCAACCTGATGATCACTATATCCCTCTGCCATTAAAGCCAAAATTTAACCCTTCTTTTCCTAACTTAAAACTTTTTTTTCAACTCTTGTGGCATTGTCAATAGTTAATATTTGACTCCAATTGCTTTTGATGTACATCTAGCACTGTTATTGCCATCTAAAGCTGTAAATGGGTACCTGTAAATGTGTGCCATTGCTGACAAATAAAATACCTTTTAGCACAGGTTTAACAGATGAGTGCAACTTGTTAATACATTAAATTAAACAAGCTAACTTACATGTCCCCAACATTTATTCATAAGCGTGTATTCATTTGGATTGTTTGGTTCATGTTCAGAAATTTATTAAAAGAAATAGGAATGTTGTCTCTGTTCACCTTGTTTACAAGTCCAGAAAGAGGGAGCATTGAAAAGGCTATGTGACATCACCAGGTACTTGTAGTGACTGATGTAGTGTACATAATACAAGCCTTATTCAATTCAAATCAATTCAATTTATTTGTATAGCACTATTTACAATGGACATTGTCTCAAAGCAGCTTTACAAAAGAAGAGAAACAGAGAAAGGAGAGGAAAAAAATAACTAAATAACTAAAAAAAATTTAATTAAATTATTAAACTATTTTATCCCTATCTATCTATCCCATCCTCATTTTGGTGACACCGGACAGTAAATAATGTAACTGTAAATGATTAACGTCCTTTCTACAACAGCAATCAATGGCCTATGAGGAACTAATAGGTCAGTGTAGTTTCTGAGGTATAGACACTAATTCTTTGCTGTCACAAGCTGACAGATGTAATGGCAGATCTGTGACAGTGTGAAAGTCCCCAAGTGGCTCTGTCCATGGCTGTCTCCTGGGTCACAGGCTGTCCACACAGATCCATCCATAGCATCAGTGAACACCACCAAGCGACGAGACTCCAACCAGGAGAGGTAGAAGCAGTGGTCACACTGGCAAACACTGGGAGCTCAGGAGTGGGGTGTATAGCTCGACAGAGAAAGACAGAGAGAAAGAGAAAGATATTAAGTAGACTTCTGATCATGTGATGTTTAAAGACAATGTAGATTATATGTAAAGTGCAGGCAGGGACTTCGGCAAGATTAGCTATGATAGCATAACTAAAAGGAAGAGTCAGAAGGTGACAGACATGAAGGCTTCCCGGGACATAAAGCATCCAACCACTTCACAGTCAGCAAACCTGAGCAACTTGCGAGGGTGGTAAGATGACAGCATCCAAACATCCCAGTACACCAAACACTCTATGCCCATGAACCTTCCAGATCAGCTCCTTTACCTAAGAAAAACTATACATTGAAAGCTTGACTAAACAAATGTTTAGTCTTCAGCCTAGACTTAAACATTGAGACTGTGTCTGAATCCTGAACACTAATTGGAAGGCTGTTCCATAACTGTGGGGCTTTGAAAGAAAAAGCTCTGCCCCCTGCTGTAGCCTTTACTACTTGAGGTACTACCAAATAACCTGCACCCTTTGATTGGAATAGGCGTGGTGGATCGTAAAAGACTAAAGGTACTCAGGTACTGCGGCACGAGACCATTTAGTGCTTTATAGGTCAATAACAGTATTTTATAATCAGTGCGAAATTTGACTGGGAGCCAGTGCAGTGTGGCTAAGATAGGAGTGATGTGTTCATATCTTCTGGTTCTAGTTAGGACTCTAGCTGCTGTGTTCTGGACTAATTGGAGCTTGTTTCTGCTCCTACTGGAACACCAGACAGTAAGGCATTACAATAATAGAGGTAACAAAAGTATGAACTAGTTTTTCTGCATCATGAAGTGACATCATATTTCTTATCTTAGCAATATTTCTGAGATGAAAGAAGGCTACCTTGATGATATTATCTACATGAGCTTTAAACAAAAGACCAGAGTCAAAAACACTATGTAACACGATTTTTGTTCCTGGGTAGTGAATGACACTTTCCAATTACTCTTGAAGGAAAATGATAAAAAATAGCCATTAAGTCCCTTGAAGTTTAGGTTTGAGCTTTTAAGAGAACGAAAACCTCAAAATTAGCCCATTTTACTAAAAAAAACTGCCCCAAACTAACCCAAACTTTCATGGCTAAGATGGGTTTTTTTCTCTTTATTTGGGTTGCAAAGAATGGGGAAATAACACTTATTTCCCAGGAACAAGAAAAAAGTAAAAATTTGTTACATAGTGTAATCACACCAAGATCTTTAACTGCTGGACAAGATGAAACAGAAAGACCATTCACCGTTACTCTGTAATCAGAAAGCTTATTTCTAGCTGCATGTGGTCCTAGTACAAGCACCTCTGTCATGTCAGAGTGAAGCAGGAGGAAGTTAGTGACCATCCAATGTCTAATGTCCTTTACACATTCTCCTATCTTAATAAGCTGGTGTCTCTCATCTGACCGAAAGTTTGTCCATGCCACATAAAGTGCAAAGTGTGCAGTTAGATGCAAACAAAGCAACGACAAGACAGTGCAGAAACAATAACTACAAAAAAGACAACACAAAAACACAGGACACTTAGTGCCGAAAAAATTCATGAAGTCATTGCTTCTTCATATAGATGGTGTTTGCTTTTCTACAGTGGTTTTATGAATTGTTGGGACCACCTAAAAGCCAATAAGTTACTAAAACACTTAAATAAGACACTTAAATTATGATTCACAAATATCAAAAACAAGAACAAATTATATCCTGTATTATTCGTAGTTAGGGAGTTGCCCCCAGACCTCCACAGTATTTCACCATTTTGGACTTCTGCATAGGTGAAAATCTGGGAGTATTAAAAGAGAAACGCATGAGGATAATTTCCACATCCAGTAAAAATATATTCAGTCAAGAAAATACATTTCATCACTTATGGCAGGTAAATTTGATTTTCAATAAAATTTGATCCAGGCTGAGGAAAGCCATATGGCAGTGGGTGTATAATAGGCACTATCCACTGTGATAATTCACACAGAACACAACATTGCATTTAATTTGCTAAATACAGGGGATGAATTATGCAAATGCTGGGCATGGTAGTAATACAAAATAACTGGAACAGCCCTTCTAGTTCTGCATGGATCTACAGTGAGGGAAAAAAATATTTGATCCAGTCTTTTCAGTCTTTCACACCGTAGTGTGTTACCAATTGTTTTCTTGGTGACTATGGTCCCAGCTGCCTTGAGATCATTGACAAAGTCCTCCAGTGTAATTCTGGGCTGATTCCTCGCCGTTCTCATGATCATTGAAACTCCATGAGGTGAGATCTTGCATGGAGCCCCAGACTGAGAAAGATTGACAGTCCTTTTGTGTTTCTTCCATTTGGGAATAATCACACCAACTGTTGTCACCTTCTCACCAAGCTGCTTGGCGATGGTCTTGTAGCTCCTTCCAGCCTTGTGTAGGTCTACAATCTTGTCCCTGACATCCATGGACAGCTCTTTGGTCTTGGCCATGATGGAGAGTTTGGAATCTGATTGATTGCTTCCTTCTGTGGACAGGGTGTCTTTCATACAGGTAATGAGCTGAGATTAAGAGCACTCCCCGAGAGTGCTCCTACTGTAATCTCAGCTCCTTACCTGTATAAAAGACACCTGGGAGCCAGACATCTTTCTGATTGATAGGGGATCAAATACTTATTTCACTCATTAAAATGCAAATCAATGTAGAATGTTTCTGAAATGCGTTTTTCTGGATTTTTTGTTGTTATTCTGCCTCTCACTGTTCAAATACACCTACCATTAAAATTACAGACTGATCATTTCTTTGTCAGTGGGCAAAAATATCAGCAGGGGATCAAATAATTTTTTCCCTCACTGTACACAGGGTAATTTTTTCATTTCCAGTGCCTTGAATGGAAAGCTTCTTGGCAGATTAGCTCATTCCATGTTCACTTGCCTGTATTTGCAGCGAAGCACCCCACATGGCTCGAGCCCCACGTCTGTCAAGGCAGCACGCCGGCTGTGGTCATGGTTTTCTGTCATCCTCTTAGCTGACTCTAATACCTCCACTTTGGCTCTGGGAGCTTGCTTTGCGATTTCTCCCGATCTAGATATTATATTATTATTATATATCCCGATAATGCTATCTGCATCAGACTCTGAGGAGCTTGATGTGGGCAACAAGGAGCAAGCAGCAGTCAAATTGCCACCACATTCTGTGGTGTTCAAAAAGCTCCTGGAGATGATCACATGTGCTGTTCATATGCTTAGCATAGATTGGCATGATAAAAGGTTACTGTTGCCAGGGGCATAATTTCCACTGGGGACGGGGGAACATGTCCCCCCACTTTTCAAAATCCCGTTTGTGTCCCCCCACTTTTTCAATTAGCCACGGAGGAAAAGGACTGAGCAGGACACAGAGAGTCTGCCTGTGTCAATGCAGGTGTCCGCATTCAGGATCATCACGTGTACACTCTAAAACTAGCTCACTGAAAGGTGTAATGTACAGGTATCATGGTTGCCGCACAGTTAGCAATGAAACGCCCGAAGTAGCTTTAATATATTCATGGATGGAAAGAAAGAAAGGAAATGTGAGTTGGTTCATTCAGTAAATTATGGCAGGTCAGGTCAGGATAATCATATTTTTATGAAAATTCTGTGTAGCATAAAAACAAGTTCACTTTAAACCGCACATTTTCTGTCGGCAATGTATGACGAAGACTCTGGATGTTAATTTAATGTTAGACTCAATATGATCATAACTCTGTTGTTTTCATATCAGAGGACAGATGAGGTGGACAGTTAGGATACATGGAAAGATGTGATTGATTGAATGGATAGATGGAGGACAATGAAAAATGTTCTTTATATATATTTTTTATGTTTGTGTGATTGTGTGCCAATCTTGTATCCTGTTTACCAAATAAGTAGTGTATCTATTGTGTTATCAATTTCCAGTGGTGGGCCATGAGGGCCAGCAAGGCTGTCTCTGCTGGCCTAAACAGCAGTGATCTGAATCACTGACTTGCATTTTAATATATTTAACATATTTTTCCATGAATATGTATTAAATTATTCCCAATAGTCTTTTCTCTACATTTCATAGCTTTTCTCTTGGTTGTTCTGCTTCCAGTAGTGTATTTTTATGATAAGAGTATTTTTCCAATCATATTTCAGCCAGTGGCTGACATCATATGTTGCCAGGGTGAAAGAAATCTGCCTTAAGGCCTCCAGAATCAATAGTGCAGGCGTAAGTATAGGCATAAGATGAGGTCATAAACAAATAGTATCAGAAAGTCAGCCAAGGGCCACAGTTAGCCCAAGGCAGAGCATGCCGAGATATATTCCAAATATATCAATGCCCTCTAAGGTCCCAACAGGACCTGTGCATGCTCTTAAGAAACATTAAAGACAGTTTCACTGCTCACTGGGCCATCCAACATCCCCAATCTCACACGACAGTCACCCTTTAAGGCCGTACATGCCAGAGGTCAGAGGGTGGTCATGTCCAGCAAGAAGCAAGACCTACTTTGTTGTATTGAGTGAAACTTGTACATAAGTGTTGTCTAGAGTACGTACAGATCGTCACACTACAGAAATTTACTGAAAAATACATGGTAACAACAGAAGGCCAAAGGATGATCACAGCGACTGGTGCAATGTAATACAAAATCCAATAGCATTATGCATTATGAACGTCATACTGAAGACATACTGTGAGCAATATCTAAAGAAAAATCACAGACCATGCTGCTGCTGAGGCATAAGTATACATATACATGAGCATAAGGCCCCTACTAAGTGTATAAAAAATCGCTTTTTAATAAGCTTTTTAATAAAAAAAAGAGCTTAAAAAGCCCTTTAATAAGCTTTTTAATCACTTATTTTCTAAGCAGTGGTTTAGTCTATCAGCATCACAAAGGGAGCAAGTTCTAGAATGACCAAAGAGTCTCCAAAACCAGTCCTAGTCCTTGTTGGTTTATCAGACACATGTAAAAGCTAATACTTCTTCTTCTTCTTTCAGATTTTCCCTTCAGGGGTCACCACAGTGAATCATCTCTCTCCACCTATCCCTATCTTCTGCATCCTCAACACTTGCACGCACTAGCTTCATATCCTCATTTATTCCATCCTCTTTGGCCTTCCTCTTTGCCTCCTGCCTGGCAGCTCCATGCCCAACATTCTCCTACCAATATACTCATTCTCCTTCCTCTGAACATGTCCAAACCATCTTAATCTGGCCTCCCTAACTTTGTCCCCCAAATGTCCAACATGAGCCGTCCCTCTGATGTACTCGTTTCTAATCGTGTCCAACCTTGTCACTCCCAAAGAGAACCTCAACATTTTCAGCTCTGCCACGTCCAGCTCTGTAAAAGCTAATACAAGTTTCCTATACGTGTATGTGAAAAGGTGAGATGAGGTGAGGCCCCCTAAGGGCTGGTTGATTGCTGAGGTTCTCCTTTCTCTGAAGAACCTTGTTAATGTCGACTGCTCTGTGATTAGAGGGATGTTCAATTTTTAAATTAGTATTTGAGTATAATTGCCAACTATCACCTCCAGATTACCTGAAAAGGAAACACCAGAATTACTTTTAGTCCAAATGGTTGGTAATGGCCTGCCAATAATTATCTCAAAGGGAGATAGATGTGATTTTGATTTGTGATTTTGAATACGAATACGAATTTCACAAAGAACGTTTACCCTGAATGTCAGCTGTAGCACAAATCAAACACACATTAATTAGGAATTTGGCTGTTTTTGTGACATTTATAATACAAAATTGTTTTTTGATATTCCTAATCGGCCCTCTTTTTGTGACATGTGAGATACCATGAAACTGGTGCACAAGAAATGGCAAGACAGAGCATGGGACTTTATTGTGTCCTTGTCTAAGGGCAAACAGTTCTCAAAAGATAAAAAAAAAATAAAGTTCCCGTTTCATAGCCTGTGTTTAGAGAAAAGATATGTCAATATCTAGTTAGGTCAAAATGTGTGTAAACAGAGAAAATACTGTGGCTGTTTTGTGCACAAAAGGTGAGGATGTGCCCATTGTGCTAGTTCATTAGCTAGAGAGTTACCACAAGCCATTTCAGAATCTCCTTGGTTGTGACCCTTGATTTTAACACCAGCTAAAACGAAGGCCTCTAAAAGATCAGAAACCAGTGTAGCATGTGAAATGGGTTTTTCATCAACAACCGTGTGCATGCTGAAAACAAAATTATGAGCTACAGCAACAACATACTGTGAATCAGTATAAATAGTTACTTGATCTTGAAACAGATAACGTGCCCTTCCTGAGAGAAAGGAATAGAGTGAGCTTCACATTGGGCAAAGAACAAAATGAGTATCCAAATAAGGTGGTATTATCATTGGGTTGAGAACATGAGCTATCTCCAAATATGTGTGTTCTGCCCTCCAACAGGTGTGACAGATCTGTGTGCAGAGATGATTCTGAAATCTCAGTCAGACAGTTATTCTCTAACCAACCATCAGGTTCCTGTTCCTCTAAGCAGGCACGCACAAAGTGGTGTAAAACGACAGCTGGGCTATTTTGGGCCGTTACAGGTTTGATAGTGAGATTTTGTGTACAGAGGATGGTTTCATAGTCTGAACGGTCATAGTCTGCTGTATGGCCATGTGTTGTGTCTAAATGCTATTAAGAATTGTGAGTATCTGATGAAGTGAATATAGTGTAAGTGGGTGTCAAAGGACTTTCAGGACTCTTTCAGTATCTGAGACCAGTGGAGCAGAGGCAGCAACTGAATGCAAACATGCGGGCATACCTTAGACCAAAGGACTGAGACATTTACACATATATGCTACTGGATAATAAACACCACCATGCTCTTGGGCCAAGACTCCCTTGGCCATGCCCCCTGTGTGTGAGGAGGACAAGTGAGCCTCTTCTACAGTAGTTCTACAGTGAAAGCAGAATGCCATCTGTGTATTTCGTTAGAGAACAGTCTTTTGTCAGGATGAGTGATGACAACGAAGAATGTACCACAGACGAGAACACAGCCAGAACCGTGGCTGAATCGATGGATCCTTGAGGTACTGTAGGCATGTCATCTACTCACTGACAAGGATACTGAAAAAGGCACTACAGCGATCAACAACAGTAAAATGATCATGATCATTTGGTATGGCAGTTAGTGTAAATGAAACATTGAGCACAATTGGGCAAATAGATCAGCCTCTACATAGAGATTAATGACCACTAAAGGATATTGTTTCCAAAAACTCATGGATATTGTTTCCAATACACAGTGGGTTGATGATCTAAGGTTGGTGACATATGGTGGTACCTGTACCTGTACTACTTTGTTGGAGTGTGTGGCCCACAATTTGGATGGGATTTCAGGTTTAAATGGTCAGGATGGAATGACAATGAATCTATGATAAAAGAGAACATCTGGACTAATAATTTTAAGTGAGAATGTTTAAGGACAGGAGACAGGAACTCTATCTATTCTAAGATTAATACATGAATTTGATACAGGCTCATTGTACTTTTTTAGATGAGGTGCATATGGCACCTGTGTCAATCATAACAAGGTAAATGACATCTTCATTTAACAGATACATTAAATAGGTTAATATCACCATCATCAAAAAACAAGACAGGGTTCAATTCAGTTCCATTGTTTCTCTCCCTCGCTCCACTCTGCTAAATTATCAATAAAAGTTTGAACAAAATCCCAATACCAAGATTATACATCCAGTTATTGGGAGTTTGAAAAAGCTAGCCAATTCCACCCATTGTTACAATACACAAAAACAAGACAGACAGACAGATAACAGAGTTAGAGGAGCTTGGGCAGTGCGAACAGTAGGAGAAAGGAAAGTTTTATGTTTAACCTGCACACGACCTCCCAGCAGAGAGGAGAATGAACCAGAACCTCCCGGCAGACTGGGGAATGAACAGAACCTCAGAGCAGAACCGGGGAATGAACAAAAACAGAACATAAACAGAGCTTCAGACACAACTTCTGCAAAGAAGCATAAATTGTACTCAACCATTTCTTTAGATTGCCAGAGGATTACATTCCAAAAGCCTTACACTCTTCTGGTGGCAGGGTCCTCAGTAATTTGTCTATAGTATTTGTCTATTTGTCCACCCACTCTGTTACCTTGGTCATTTCCTCTCTGGCACCATTTGGTGGTTCACAACAGGATCTGGCCCCTGGAATTGGCCCCAGTCTTGTGTATAGTCTAGTCTAGTCCATTTTTGATCTCTGCCAGGGCTTTGGTGGGAATAGTCAACAACACAACAGGTGGATCCCTTGTCATGTCATAGTGTCATAGTCAGCTGCATTCCCTGGCAGGTGGGCATAGTACCCAAACTGGGCCTCCCAACAGAGAGAGGAGTAATGATCTGGGCCTGCTCAAAGGTATACAGGTATGCTTCAACATCATCTTGTGCTTCTATTTAGGGAAAATCATGTTTTTGGTCATGGGTAAGTTATTCTCTGTTTGCTTCCCTTAATAATTTCATTAATGTAGCTGCTTCTTCTTGAAGCTTTGCAAGCTGTTAATTTTTTCCCTATTGTCCCCTATGTTTTTATCCCACAGATTCATTTTCACTGGCACCCACTTAAAGTTTCTTGGTGAAACATTATGATGAGTTCAAGGCAGAGGCATTAGAAAATAATTCTTGTTAATTCTTGATATCTGTAAGGAACTGCTGCAATGCTTTGCTTTAGGCCAGGGTTGTCCAGTCTTATCCACTAAGTGATGGTATAGGTGCATGTTTTCATTCCAATCAAGTAGAAGCCACAGCTGATTCCACCTGTTTAATCAGCTGATCTTGGCTTTTACTAGACTATTAAATAGAGCTAAAGCATCTGCATGGTTGGAATGAAACCTACACCTACACCCTAACTCTTTCCTAACTCTAACCCTTTCCTAACCTAGCAACAGAAGAGATCTTACAAGTAATATTCTCTCACAATATTACCACCTGCCCACTGGATTCAATCCCTTCCACAATGCTATCATGTCTTTTCTAAAATCCTTGAATACACTGCTTACAAGCATCTGTCTCTCTATCTCTCATAGAACAATCTCCAAGATCCCAACCAGTCTGACTTCAAAGTGGCACACTCCACACAGACAGCCCTCCAGACCAAAATCAGACTCTCCATTGGTGTCCCACAAAGCTCAGTACTTGGTTCTCTTCATTTATCCCTCCATATTTATACCACTGCTTGCAGATGACACTCAACTCATTCTCCTTCCATCCCTGAGATACTACTGTTTCTGTTCAGATCTCAGCATGTATGGCAGACATTTCTTCATAGATGGCAGCTCAAAAGCTGAACCTTAATTCCAACAAAACCAAACTCCTGTTCATGCCAGGTTATTCATCCCCATGTCAGGATCTTGCAATCTTCCTGGACAACTTGCTGATCTCCCCTTTGACCACTGCACATATCCTTGGAGTATCATGGACAATTACCAGTCACATTGCTAATCTGACATGTTTATGTTGGTAACTCATTTACAATACCTGAAGGATTCATCTATTTTTATCTACACAGGCCACTCAGGTGCTTGTTCATTCCCTTGTCATTTGAAGACTGAGCTACTGCAACTCACTCCTGGCAGCTGTACCTCTGAGTGCAATTTGGCCTCTGCAAATGATTCATGCAGCTAAGTGACCTCTTTTCAACCATTCAAAGTTTTTCCACACCACCCCATTGCTTTGCTTTCTCCACTAGCTTCTGGTAGCACACTGATGCTTGCCTACAGAGCAAAAAACAGACCAGTGACCACTTTAAAGCTCTTATCACTCTCTGCACTGTACAATGCTCCCATTAGATTTTCCAGCACATTTAAGACACTAATGGAGAAGTATGGAGTTGGGGGAGAACAGTTCCTCCAATACCAACAACTGAAATCCATAATTAAATCAAAAATTAATATAACTAATAGCCCACTACAACCTTCCAAACTTCCAAAAACTTCCAAACTGATGAGATTATGAAAATTACAAGCTCAAAGAAACTACTATCTTAACTCTATAAAAACATTACCAATAAAGGCACAATGAAAACAATCTCAATAGCAAAATGGGAAAAAGATGGTACTTTCTCCCCCTACTCCAACTTTTGGACAGAAATCTTTAACAACATCTTCTCTATGAACAGCAACACAAATTTACAACTCATACAATACAAGACTATTCTCAGAACCCACGTCGCCCAAAATAAAATGTTTAAAATGGGTTTTACCAACACAGACACATGTTCACAGTGCAGGTAGCATAGACAATTTCTTCTACACCACTTGGGCATGGAAACCAGTTCACTCCCTCTGAGTAGGGGTAACAAAGAAACTCTCCACCATCCTGAGATGCAGAATCCCCACATCTCCATCTCTCTGTTTGCTCGGAAAGTCGATCTCAGAAGTCGACTATCTCCCAGGTAAATACAGAAACCCACTACTCATTTCTCTATCACAAAGAAAATCATTCTTCTTAACTGGAAAACTAAAAATTTGTCACATATCAGTCTCTGGATTAATCTTCTTACAGAACACATAACTATAGAGAAAATAACTGCAAAAGTAATATATCAGCTTTTAATGAAACTTGGAATCCATTCTTAAAATATCTCACTTTAAATGAGACTAATGGGGCTGAAGCCACGCACATCCCCATGCACATCCCTGCAAATTCCTAAAAACAAACTTAGTTCTTTTTCTTTTTCTTTATTATTATTATTATTATTATTATTATTATTATTATTATTATTATTATTATTATTATTATTATTATTATTATTCACATGTTTTAACATTATTAACTACTGAATCAATATACTATTTCCTACTCACAACCACACATATTGATCCACTTTTACGATTAACTGCTAGATAGGCTGCAAATACACATCATTGCAACATCCTCCTACTATTTTTATTATTTTATTCATTATTCTTAATTCTTTGTATAATTCTTTTTAATTGTATAATTATAGTTAACAAGTGATGGGCCAGCCCTCACCTGTAGGGATTGACTCAGAGCTGGAGAATGTTGGTTAGGCTCAACCGAAACAATACAAAAGGTAGACCATACCTAGACCATACCTGTCACAAACACCAGGGACAAACGGAGTAGTTAAACCCCAGAAGGGGTATGTTTATTGTGGAATGCAAAAGCTGGTGGAAAAGGAAAGAGAGGAATACTCAGCTTGGCACCCACGGCAACTGGAGGGTTGCGGCAGATGGAGCCAAGATGAGATGTCCTCGCGGAGGAAGGAGGTAAGTGGCGATGGGGAACTGAACAGAGAGGGAAAGAAGGGAGAACTGGAAGGAATGACGGAGTTAAAGAGTCGCATCTTCATGTGAGACCAGACAAGGAAGGGGTGAGAAAGTGGTGAATAAATAGGGGAGTGTGTCCACAGAGAACAAGGTGCAGGTGAACTCAATTAAAATTCGGGTGAGTGAGTGCGCTGGCAAGGGGTGGAGTCCGGTGCGCCCGTGACAGAACCCACCCTCCACGGTCTGCTCCTGAGGACCGAAACCGTCGGCGATGCAGTGGACGACCTCGACCACGCGGGGCTGGGCATTCTGGGTGGCGGGCATTAGAAAACCGATCCACTGCCACCAGGATGCAGGTGTGACTGTCTGAGGCAGGACGTCAGATCTGTGACAATGTCTATTCCTAGGTGTGACCAGGGGCGTTGAGGAATGGATAATGGCACCAGCTTACCGGATGGGAGATGCCTAGGGGTTTTGGCCATGGCACTCTCCTGGCAGCCCCTGACGTACCTTCTGACATCCGATGCCAGATCCGGCCACCAGTACTTGTCCTGCAGGAGCGAGAGAGTCTGACTGATGCCAGGATGCCCAGTACCCAGGAAGGAGTGAGCCGACTGAATCAGGCATTGACGGAGGGATGATGGAATGTAAGTGAGGTTGGGAGGACATTCGGAAGGGGTCGGCTCGGAGACACTGGCCAATGCGATTTCATCTTCCAATCCCCACTGAATCCAAGAGAGCAGCATGCTAGGGGGCAGTATAGGCTCGGGCTGTTTGGATTGAGCATCCGGAGAGTGGAGGCGGGAAAGAGCATCTGCTTTAATGTTCTTGGTCCCCAGGTGGTAGGTGACCTTAAAGTCAAACCGGGTGAAGAACAGAGCCCACCAGGCTTGACACGGGTTAAGTCGTTTGGCATCACGCAGGTATTGAAGGTTCTTGTGGTCGGTGATGACTGTGAATGGGTGACGTGCTCCCTCGAACCAGTGTCTCCAATCCTCCAAGGCTAACTTGATGGCCAGCAACTCTCTGTTCCCTCGTAATTTTGTTCGCAGGCGGAGAGCTTCTTAGAGAAGTAAGCACATGGATGGAGACGTGCCGGACTACCATGCTTTTGCGACAGAACTGCTCCCACCCCGGTGGTAGAAGCATCCACCTCCACTATGAAGGGGAGATCCGGGTCCAGATGAATCAGGAGTGGTGGGAACCGGCCAGGAGGTGATGGCTTCCACCTTACCCTCTTCCATCTTGATGCCATTGGGGCTAATGACATAACCTAAGAAGCTGGTGGATTGGAGATGGAAGGAGCATTTCTCGGCTTTAAGGTAGAGGTGGTGTTGCCGGAGGGTTTGGAGAACGGTTCTGACATGGTGAACGTGCTCGGTCTCGTTCCGTGAGTACACCAGGATGTCATCGATATAGACCAGAATGAAGTAGTGGAGGTACTCACGGAACAGCTCGTTCATGTAACCTTGAAAGACCGAGGGGGCGTTAACCAGGCCATACGGCATTACGAGGTACTCGTAGTGGCCCGTGGGAGTCACGAATGCCGTCTTCCACTCATCCCCTTCCCAGAGCCGGATCAGGTTGTACGCACTGCGGAGATCCAGCTTGGTGAAGATCCGGGCCCCTCTAAGCTGCTCGAGAGCTGCTGGAACAAGTGGAAGGGGATAGCGATACTTCACTGTTACCTGGTTGAGAGCATGGTAGTCAATGCAGGGATGGAGTCCGCCATCCTTCTTGGCCACGAAGAAGAAACTGAGGCTGCCAGGGACTTGGATGGCCGAATGTAGCCCTGCTTAAGTGCTTCTCGGATGTAGTCTTCCATAGCCTGATGTTCCGGTAGTGACAGAGAGTAGACTTTGCTTTTGGGTACTGGAGCATCGGGAAGGAGGTCGATGGCACAGTCCCATGGTCGATGCGGAGGCAGTTGGGATGCCTGGCGAGGGCAGAACACATCCCTGTAGTCCAAGTACTGAGGAGGAATGGACAGGAGTTGTTGTAGGTGGGGACTCTCAATTGACTTAGACTGGAGAGATAAAGAGGGAGGTTCAAGAGCCTGGAGGGGGAGATTGGGGAAACATCTGTGGAAACATCCCTCTCTCCACTTCAGAACCTCACCGGTGGCCCAGGAGATGGTAGGAGTGTGTTCCACAAGCCAGGGACGCCCAAGTACAATCGCAGAAGTGGACCTCTCCAGAACCAGGAAGTGGATGTCTTCAGAGTGTAGGGCGCCGACCTTCATGCTGATGGGCCCCACAGAATGACAGCTCTTTCCCCATCCTAGAGGGCTTCTGGTGATGGAGTGGATCCGGTATTGGATGGGGTTTGTGCTCTTTCTTTTCTTGGTGACAGAGGTCGGTGGAGATGAAGTTTCCCGCTGACCCAGAGTCAAGGAATGCAGGGACTGTAATAAATTGAGTGCCAGTAGTCAGTTCAACAGGAGTAGTGAGTGGTTTTAACTGATTTTGAGGATAAGAAATAGCACTCACCGTGGGGCGTGTTGGACGAATGGGGGATGCAGGTAGCGCATGCCCCAGTTGACCGCAGTACAGGCAGAGACCCTGGGTCAGGCGGCGTTGTTTCTCAGAGTGGGAGAGTCTGGAATGATCCACCTGCACGGGTTCTGTGGCTGGTTCTGGAGAGGGGAAATCCTTCTCTGGTCGGCGGTGGCAGTTTAAGGAATCCTGAACCTGCGTGTCGCGACTTGAATGGCCTTCCATATGAAGGATTCCAACCCCACCGCGTCATCTACAGTGGCCAGTTGTAGATGAAGTCCCGGCTCTAATCCCTGTCTGTAGGTGGTTAGCAGGGAACGCTCGTTCCACCCACTGACAGCAGCTAGAGTACGGAAGTGCAGAGTGTAATCATAAATGGAGTCTTTACCTTGCCTCAGATGATAGAGGTGCTCACCCGCCGTGTCATCTCCTAATGGCTTGCCAAACACTTCTCGGAAGTGAGCGGTGAAGGAGTCGAGAGAGCTGAGAACCGGGCCGTTCTGCTGCCAGAGGGAGTCGGCCCAACGGAGCGCTTTGCCTGTGAGTAGGGAGATGATGAAGGCGATTTTAGCTCTTTCCATTGGATGGCGGTGGGGTTGCATCTCCAACGCAAGGGAGTATTGCAGCAGGAAGCCATTGCAGTCTTCTGCCAAACCAGAGTAGGGGGAAGGAGTGACCATGGGACTGGCAGAGCTCATGCTTTCCGATCCAGGCGGCGCGTGAAGTGCCGAGGTGGGTTGCGCGGTGGCAGCGGCCTGAGATGCGGTGGTCTCGGTGGAGTGCAGGGAGCACTCTTTGCAGCACGCTGACCAGCTGTTGAATGGGGTCAGCGCCTGTAGACTCCATGCTGCTTGTCGGTCTGGTCTTCTGTCACAAACACCAGGGACAAACGGAGTAGTTAAACCCTGGGAGGGGTATGTTTATTGTGGAATGCAAAAGCGGGTGGAAAAGGAAAGAGAGGAATACTCAGCTTGGCACCCACAGCGACTGAAGGGTTGCGGCAGATGGAGCCAAGATGAGATGTCCTCGCGGAGGAAGGAGGTAAGTGGTGATGGGGAACTGAACAGAGAGGGAAAGAAGGGAGAACTGGAAGGAATGACGGAGTTAAAGAGTCGCAGGATTACTTGGGTTATAGCTAATGTTGTTGCTAATGAGTCAGCGTCTTCATGTGAGACCAGACAAGGAAGGGGTGAGAAAGTGGTGAATAAATAGGGGAAAGTGGTGAATAAATAGCGTGTCCACAGAGAACAAGGTGCAGGTGAACTCAATTGAAATTCGGGTGAGTGAGTGCGCTGGCAAGGGGTGGAGTCTGGTGCGCCAGTGACAATACCTAGCTGGACCAACCATATATATATATAGATATATATATATATTCAAATTCAATACAAAATTTTATTTGTCACATACGAAATCATACACAGTACGACATGTAGTGAAATGCTTTTTATGACTGTCTTACATAAAAGAGGAAAGAGTAAAAAAAAGAAAATGTGTGGACATGAAAGATAGGGGATATAGTTAAGAAGTATAGGGAAAAATAGGGAAAAAATTAAATGGTAGAAATCACAATGAAAAAACAAAACAAAAAAAAATCTTGAAAATCAAGTGTCAGATATGCATATGCAAATATATGTCTATGTATGTATATATAACAAATATAAAAATATAAAAACAAAAACAAAAAATATATATGTATATATACTGTATATAGTACAATATAGTATATGTATAGTATATGTGAAAAATAAAACAGTATAAATAAATATATGTGTAGACTATAATGTACAGAAGATACAGTATATGAATATATGTAGATAAAATGGTCAACATTATATATATATATATATATATATATATATATATATATATATATATAGCTCTGGAAAAAAATAAGAGACCACTGCATAATAAAATAATACAAAATAATCAGAATAATCAGTTTCTTATGTTTTTTTTCTTACAGGTGCATGTATTGGTGAGATGAACAGTTTTGTTTCATTTTTTGTGAACTGCTGACAATATTTCTCCTAAATTCAAAATATAACTATTCTTATTCAGAGTGTATATTTAAAGAAAATGACAACACATCAAAATAACCCTTTAATAACACTTTAATAACACTTTAATAACTCGATTAAAACAAAATGCAAATAATTTGCAAACAAATTGTGTTAATGCTTTGGCTAAATAACATTAAGAAATCAGTATTTAGTGGAATAACCCCGATTTGCATGCGTTTTGGCTCCATGCTCTCCACCAGTTTTTCACATTGCTGTTGAGTAACTTTATACCATTCTTTTTGCAAAAAAGCAAACAGCTCAGCTTTGCTTGATTGTTTGTGATCATCCATCTTCCTCTTGATGACATTCCAGAGGTTTTCAGTAGGGTTCAAATCTGGGCAGTGGTCTCTTATTTTTTTTCCAGGGCTATATATATATATATATATACAGTATATATATATATATATATGTATAGATATGTATAGATAGATAGACAGACAGATAGATAGATAGATAGATAGATAGATAGATAGATAGATAGATAGATAGATAGATAGATAGATAGATAGATAGATAGATAGATAGATGTACACTACTTACAAAAAGTTACGGATATTTGGCTTTTGAGTGAAATTTATGGAAAATGTAAAAAGTTCACGCTACAGTGATATTATATCATGAAAATAGGGCATTTAAGTAGAAGCATGCAATGGTGATTTCCTCATCTCAAACAATTTATTGAAACAAAAGTCAACAACAGTGGTGGGTATACCACAACAAAAAATGTCAATGTCTCAATAATTTGTCATGTGCCTTTGACCATCAATTACAGATTGACAATGACATCTCATGCTGTTCACGAGTCGATTTATTGTCTGATGAGGCATGGCATTCCACTCTTCTTGAAGGGGCGGCCTTCAGGTCACTTAGGTTCTGGGGTGCAGGGTTACGAGCCTCTACACGGTCTGGAGAAAGTGCAGGGCACTCCATTTGAGGTACCCCAGCCTCCAGCAGCCCTTCCCTAATGATGCAACCTCGATGAGCTGGAGCATTGTCATCCATGAAGATGAAATTACGCCTGTGTTGTTCATGCAGCGGCACAATGACTGGATTAATGATATTATTCAGGTAGTACTGGCTTGTCACTATACCATTCACAAGATGTAGGGCAGTTCTGTATTGAGTAGACACACCTGCCCAGATTGTAACACCACCACCACCAAAGGCTCGTCTGGTGACAACTGTGGCTGATGCATAGCGCTCTCCTTGACGTCTCCAACATCGTTGGCGGCCATCATTTCTGTTCAACATGAAACGACTTTCATCAGAGAACAGCACTGAGGCCCACTGGTCCCTCGTCCACCTGTGCCTGGTGGTCTGGTCAGGTACCCTTGCAGGTCATCTAGCACGCAGACCACGCTGATGTAAACGGTTTCGAATGGTCCGACGTGACACTTGGGTGCCTCTCACCTCCCTTAAATGTGCCTGGAGTTGAGTGGCATTCATCATCTGGTTCCGCAGGGTACTGTTCACAATGAAGCGGTCATCAACGTGGGATGTGGCCAAAGGACATCCACTTCTATGCCTTTCTGTGACTCTTCAAGTCTCTCTGTATCTCTGTTGCAACCTGCTGATGACACTCTGTGACACTCTAAGCTCAGTGGCCACTTCCCTCTGAGAACATCCTGTTTGAAGCCTCTCAATGGCGAGGTACTGTTGATCAATTGTTAGGTGTTGTCATGGTCTCATGATGTCAAAATGTGAACAGCATGATGAAGAGGATTGTTTAAATACCAATTCTAATTGAACCAGAAAATTTATTGGTCGATTCATGGATCAAACACCAGTTGTGAATTTTGCCGTTAAGCACCTTGTTAGACAACAGCAAGTTATGCAAAAAGTACTGAAACACTGAACAGTTGGACATGTGCATTCAAAAGTGTAGAGAAGGCCTTATAGTGCATTTTAGGTGCATCCTGAAATTTCACCCGAAAGCCGAATATCCTTAACTTTTTAGTAGTATACTACTAACAAGTTAAGGATATTCGGCTTTCGGGAGAAATTATATACATCATTATACATCATTTCCATCAAAATCATTATTTCTAACTCTGACCTGTTCTTTGGCTATATTTTCTATTAAGACAATTTCATATAATATATATATATAGATAAGATAAGATGGATAGATAGATAGATAGATAGATAGATAGATAGATAGATAGATAGATAGATAGATAGATAGATAGATAGATAGATAAAAGGAAGGGAAGAGAGCAAGAGGGAGAAAAGAAAACAGGAAGAATAAATAAATAAATAAATAAATATATATTTATTTATTTATTGTTATTGTATAACTTTTTAATTTTTCATGTACAACTGCCCAACATCAACACTGCTTTAACAAAGAGCGAAACAGAAAGACTTATTTGCCATTAAAACAAAAATGTCACACCATTAGTTGTGACAATGATACTATGTCTCACAGATCACTAATAGAGAGAAGGTGGTTCTCAAAGTTATGTGAACTAATTGCTCCCCTTCTTTAGCTGAAGATCAATGTCAGCATAGTCATACCTTTAGCTGTACATGTTAGATATGCATCCAGTTGTTTGGAGGTCTCCTGTGTGTGCACATGTTTGATATTAGAGAAGAAATCCTCTTCATCGGAAGTGTATGAGGAGTAAGTTACCATACATACTTCATGGCACAGGCACTATCCATTTCAAGCTTTTACCAGAGATTAAAAGAATACATAGCTCAATATGCTTCCGCAGGTTGGCTGGAGAGTTTTTGTAGGCTGTGATGTGGTTTGTTTTCGGTAAACAAAAAAACATTAAAAACAAAAAGAATCCTTACTCTTTTCTAAAAACTGGAACATACTGTCTAAGTATGGCCATGGATGCATGCACTGCGCCAATGATCTGTCTTCGTGCATTTTGCCACCAATTGATCAGAGTTCAAAAAATGACGGAAAACCATTGAACTTCACGACATGTGACACTACAAGAGTGAAAAAAAAATCATCCAATGATTAACATTACTACTTTCTACTCAATGGCCTTGACAGTAATGTAGTGGAGTAAAAATACAATATTTGTCTTCCAAATGTAGTGAAGTTAAAGTAACAAGTTTCCAGAAAAAATAATACTCAAGTAAAATACAGATACTCAAAAAGTGTACTTAAGTACAGTACTCAAGTAAATGTACTTCGTTACTGCCCACCTCTGCACTTTTGCAAACAAACACACACATTGTACATGGGTCACTTAAGTCCTGTCTTCTTGTCATTCGTTCTTGTATTTGTTGTTTTGTTTGTCTACAATGTCTTTTCTTGTGAGAAAAAAACAAAAACAAAAAAAAAAACAATAACATCTTACTTTTTTGTGGAATGTCCATGAGTCAGGCTCTTGTTATGATAAATAAATCAGTGATTCTCTTTCTCGACTGGTCCCCCATCTTTCAGGGAACTAGTAAGGTAAGCATCACTGTTCTCTATTCTGGCACCTAGGTGGTGGAAGGAATGTCCTCTAGATGTTAGAGCAGCTATGTCACTGGCTGTCTTCAAACTACGTGTAAAGACGTACTGCTTCCTAAAATACATAAACTAACATTTGTTTTATTTCTAAAGAAAATAAGAAAATACAAATTATACAAATGTAATTATCTCCCAACAGTCCTATATAGTTCACATTCTACTGTGTACCATATCTTGTTCTCTAGGGGACATAACATTTAGGCTGGTGAGTCTGATAAATAAGTGAGTTGATAAACATGTTTGTTAGCTGTGATTACTTGGCCAACTTGCCCATTCCCAAGGAGGCAATTTAAAGTAACCGCTGATGGTCTCTGAGCACCAGGAGAGCAAATTGAGCCCTTAGTGGACAGGAGCAAAAGGCTAGAGAAAGGTGTCTGAATACAGTATATCCATAATCACCTCCCTTGAGAATCACTGATCTTGCAACACTTAAACTGTATGTAATCAACAACAACAGGAATGTTATCTGCACATTAAAGGCCAGCCATCTTTTACATGTTCCTATGTGTTTTTATGTTTTTAAGTGATATAAAGTACGTATTTTTATTGATAAATAAAGTTATGCACATGTGACACATGGAGTGCAGGTAAACGTGAAGTAAAAAGATTTGTCATGCTATAGTTATTACTTTTTTTGCCTATATGTGGTGCTCCTGGCTAAAGATACAATGGCCTATATGAATAGCTCAAAAACTCTTTGCATCCCTCAGTAATCAAATTGTGTCAAGACATAGATCTGGCCAAAGGTATAAAATCATTCCTAAAGCTTTGAATGTTACTGTGATAAATGGGCCATGGTCTGAGAGGTGACCAAAAACCAATAGCAATTCTAACAGAGCTTCAGACATCCTTTGCATAAAGGGAGAACCTATTAGAAGGATACAGTAACTATCTCAGAAATACTCCATTAATCAGGCCTGTTAGCATGATTGATATCTGGCAGGCACTTACGAGTGTCAAGGCCAAATCTCCAGAGAGCACCCTTACACTTTGTTTGAAAACACTAATGAGTTGCAATGATGAAATTATTGCAAGTAACTCTTGTTAGAGAGAGAGAGAGAGAGAGAGAGAGAGAGAGATTTTACATATTTCCTTATTCACATACTTATTGCACATGTACAATCTGTAATCATAGAGACACCCCTTTTTTTATCCCATGTTTATGTAGAAATACAACAAAAATGGCTTTATAATTAAGTTTATGCTTATCTAAGACACTTCTAATCTTTCAAGTCTCCCAACAGGCCTTTCTACTGATCTGTGAAATACCTCAGATGCACCTGATAAACAATTGATGCTTTTGGTTGCAGATTTTAACATATACTAATATTGTTTGGCTTGAACAAAATAACCCTGACCATTTCTATCCATTTTGAAATCATCCAATTACTGCATAATTAGGTTTTGGAGTTTTAATATACACTATATTGCCAAAAGTATTCGCTCACCCATCCAAATAATCAGAATCAGGTGTTCCAATCACTTCCATGGCCACAGGTGTATAAAATCAAGCACCTAGGCATGCAGACTGTTTTTACAAACATTTGTGAAAGAATGGGTCGCTCTCAGGAGCTCAGTGAATTCCAGCGTGGAACTGTGATAGGATGCCACCTGTGCAACAAATCCAGTCGTGAAATTTCCTCGCTCCTAAATATTCCACAGTCAACTGTCAGCTGTATTATAAGAACGTGGAAGTGTTTGGGAACGACAGCAACTCAGCCACGGAGTGGTAGGCCACGTAAACTGACGGAGCGGGGTCAGCGGATGCTGAGGTGCATAGTGCGAAGAGGTCGCCAACTTTCTGCAGAGTCAATCGCTACAGACCTCCAAACTTCATGTGGCCTTCAGATTAGCTCAAGAACAGTGCGCAGAGAGCTTCATGGAATGGGTTTCCATGGCCAAGCAGCTGCATCCAAGCCATACATCACCAAGTGCAATGCAAAGCGTCGGATGCAGTGGTGTAAAGCACGCCGCCACTGGACTCTAGAGCAGTGGAGACGCGTTCTCTGGAGTGACGAATCGCGCTTCTCCATCTGGCAATCGGATGGACGAGTCTGGGTTTGGCGGTTGCCAGGAGAACGGTACTTGTCTGACTGCATTGTACCAAGTGTAATATTTGGTGGAGGGGGAATTATGGTGTGGGGTTGTTTTTCAGGAGCTGGGCTTGGCCCCTTAGTTCCAGTGAAAGGAACTCTGAATGCTTCAGCATACCAAGACATTTTGGACAATTCCATGCTCCCAACTTTGTGGGAACAGTTTGGATCTGGCCCCTTCCTCTTCCAACATGACTGTGCACCAGTGCACAAAGCAAGGTCCATAAAGACATGGATGACAGAGTCTGGTGTGGATGAACTTGACTGGCCTGCACAGAGTCCTGACCTCAACCCGATAGAACACCTTTGGGATGAATTAGAGCGGAGACTGAGAGCCAGGCCTTCTCGTCCAACATCAGTGTGTGACCTCACAAATGCGCTTCTGGAAGAATGGTCAAAAATTCCCATAAACACACTCCTAAACCTTGTGGACAGCCTTCCCAGAAGAGTTGAAGCTGTTATAGCTGCAAAGGGTGGACCGACATCATATTTAACCCTATGGATTAGGAATGGGATGTCACTTAAGTTCATATGCGAGTCAAGGCAGGTGAGCGAATACTTTTGGCAATATAGTGTATGTCCTACCATCAAGGCCACCTCACATATATAACTGCCAGTGGTGGCTGATGGCCTATAAGCTATGAGAAGCCAGCTGTCTGTGCAACTGTAAATACGAGCATAAAAAACTTCCATATTCAAGTTGACAACATTAGCAGTGACTGCCATTTCTTTGCTTTTCATGGAAAGAGCTAGCTATAGACCAATAAATAACAAACAAATTAACACAAATAACTAAACATTACTTAACACCCAAATTATTAGGAAATTATTCTTGAAACTGGCTAAAACTCATGCTTTTCTGCTCATTGTGATTGTAAAGTGTGGATATTTGAGTTACAGTATTCCGAATTACTGTAACTGGGTTCCTGTCAGTTCCTTGCCACCCTCCTCTGAGTTTTCTCTTCAACAACTAACTTTTTTTTTTTTTGTTTGTTTGTTTCTTTTAACAAGAAGACATGATGGAAATGCTGAGAGACATCTTAACAGGCCACAAGAGATGGTAATATTGTAGACCATCCCATTTCTCTGGGCCATAAAAAAGCTTGTAAGCTAACTCCCTCTCTGCATTTCTCAAAAGGTGAGACAACTGCTTAGAGTGAAGGCTAAATATTTTCATGATCTTGGAAAAACTACAACTTATAAGAAGTCTTTTCTGAGGTACACAGGCATGCAGATTGATATTCAACATCATCATTATACACTGCCAGCACATCATGCTTTAGATATTGAAAATATTCAAGATTCAAGAAGCTTTATTGTCATTTCAACCACATATAGCTGACGCAGTACATAGTGAAGTACATTTCTCCAGGACCTGGTGCTACATAAATATACAACATAGAGTTCAAACACAAGAACAACACAGAGCTAGGACCGAAAGTTTGTCCATTTATAAAGTATTGTCTGCTTTATAATTAATACTACTTTTTCATTCTTCTGTAGCAAAGCTGGAAAACACAATGGAAAATAGATCAACTTTTACCACATTCATTCTGGATGGCTACTATGTAATGGACAAACAGAAGCATTTGTTCATTTTTATTTTTCTCCTCCTCTATGCTGCTATTTTTATCCTGAACTCACTTCTCATTGCTGTAATCTATTTTGAAAGAACACTGCATAATCCAATGTATATCTTTGTTTGCAATCTGTCATTTAATGGCATATATGGCAGCACAGGTTTGATCCCACATCTGATATTTAATCTCACTACTGAGGAGCATAGGATATATTTAACAAATTGCCTCATACAAATCTTCTGTTTACACACTTATAATATTACTGAACTAAGTATCTTGACCGTTATGGGGTATGACCGTTATGTTGCTATTTGTTACCCACTTCACTATCATGATATGATGTCGACAAAAAAGCTTGGCGCATTTGTATTTTTTATGTGGGCTTATCCATTTGCCTTTTTTTTGCTTTACGAGTCATTCACAATACGCCTAAGCTTTTGTAAAGAAATTATACAAAAGACACATTGTGTAAATTTTGACCTTGTTAAACTATCTTGTACGGACATCACTATCCACAGCATGCTTGGACTTGCCACAGTGGGTATTACAGTCATTCCACAGATTATGATCATTTTATTTTCTTATGCACAGATTTTGCGTGTTTGCATATATTCTTCTAAAGAATGTCAAACCAAAGCCATTCAGACATGTACACCTCACATTCTTTGTGTTATGAATTATTCTGTTGGCGTACTGTTTGAAATAATTCAAAGTCGGCTAAATACTAGCTCTTGGCCACATGATTTCAGGACTTTCATGTCTCTATATTTTATGATATTTCCTCCTCTGTTAAATCCAGTTATCTATGGTATGAATGGGCATGTTATAAGAAAGCATATTCAGAAGATTTTATGTGTGACTAATGTTGCTCCCTTAAAAGATTAGATGTATAATAGTTTTTATGTACACTGAAGTCTAAGATTATTGACTGATTAAACAATAATAATAATAATAATAATAATAATAACAACAATAATATGTATTATTATTATTATTATTATTATTATTATTATTATTATTATTATTATTCAGAGCCATTAAAAAGCCATCATTGCTTAGGGCAATCTCGAAATTTAATGTACTAATTTTAGTACTTCAGTTTCAAAGAGAGACAGAGAGAGATTTAGACCCTATTTGCGTACTTAATGCATTTAATTTTTTATGTTGTCTTGTGTTCAGTGTGATCATAGAGACAAAATTTTTAATCCCACTTTTTATGTATAACTATAAATGGCTTCATGATATGCTTATAATCTGAGACACTACTAATCTTAACCTTTCAGGTCATCCTAAGAGGCCTTGTTACTGATCGGTGTAATACCTCAAATGCACTTAATAACTGTTATGACACTGCGTCCTTAATCAATACAATGGTTTCCAGCTGTGTCCAGCAAAAGGGTTTCTAATAATCAATTAGCCTTATAAAATGAGATTGAAACAGATGGTTGCTGATAATAGGCCTCTGTGTGAAAATGTAGATCTTTCTTTAACAATTATCTGATTCATTTTGTTTTTGAAATGGATAAAAATGGGGTTTTTGTTTGGAAAACAAGGAAATTTCCAAGTTATGCCAAACTTATGAATGGTAGTGTACCAACTTAGCTGCTTTGTAGCATGTGGCAGATGTTACAAATTTCATTGAATTATTTTGTAAAAGCTTTGAATGTTTGTCTTTAATGAAGATAGTCAGAGAATTAAATAGGAGTGAACACAGAATGAACACAAAATATATATATATATATATATATATATATATATATATATATATATATATATATATATATATATATATAAAAGCAACAGCAACTATATATCTCCAGCTGTGCCAGATGATGTTTGCAGTACTCCCATAATCAATATAAAAACCAATAAACTCTTACATACATTACACTTCCCTACTGAATGATTCCATGTCAATGCCCTAAAGATAATAACTGAACAAAAGAATGTCAAAACAATTATTATAAAAGCGTACAATTAGTATAACCATTCTAATCGTCTTTGGACAGGTGTGCCACACAAGATATCACAACATGCTCTGAGGCAAATAATAAAGAAAGTAAAGGAAAGGCCATAGTCACTTAGAGTTGCAGAATGACCCAAAAGCAGGAGGAAAACAGAGAACAATAAACTGCACTGCAATCATGTCAGTTTCAATCCTCCACACAAATCTCAAATCTTTAAGTTCTAAGAGGTAGAGATTTATACAAATGTTATACAGCAGCATTGTACACTACAAGAAAAACATCATGCTTTAGATGTGAAAGCATACAAACAGATCATTTAAAATATTGTTTTATTATCTGCTTTATAATTAATATTTCTTCCTTCTGTAGCAAAGCTGGAAAACAAAATGGAAAATAGATCAACTTTTACCACATTCATTCTGGATGGCTACTATGTAATGGACAAACAGAAGCATTTGTTCATTTTTATTTTTTTCTTACTCTACGCTGGAATTTTTATCCTGAACTCACTTCTCATTGCTGTAATCTATTTTGAAAAAGCACTGCATAATCCAATGTATATCTTCGTATGCAATCTGTCATGTAATGGTATTTATGGCAGCACAGGTTTGATCCCACATCTGATATTTAATCTCACTACTGAGGAGCATAGGATATCTTTAACAAATTGTCTCATACAAATCTTATGTTTACACACTTATAATATTATTGAACTAACTATATTGGCCTTTATGAGCTATGACCGTTATGTTGCTATTTGTTACCCACTTCACTATCATGATATGATGTCGACAAGAAAGTTGCAGGTATTTATATTTTTTGCATGGTCTTATCTATTAGTTGCTTTTCTGATATTTGAAGTATTCACAATACGCTTAACTTTTTGCAAAGAAATTATAGATAAGACACACTGTGCAAATTTTGAACTCATTAAACTATCTTGCACAGACATCACTATCCACAGCAAAGTTGGACTTGGTCTAATGGCTATTTATGTGATTCCACAGGTTATAATGATTTTATTCTCTTATGCAATGATTTTGCGTGTTTGCATATATTCTTCTAAGGAATGTCAAAACAAAGCCATCCAAACATGTACACCTCATCTTCTTGCTGTTTTGAATTATTTTGTTGGAGTATTTTTTGAAATAATACAAAGTCGGCTAGATTCAAGGTATTTCCCTTACGAATTCCGAAATTTCATGTCTATATATTTTATGATATTTCCTCCTCTGTTTAATCCAGTTATCTATGGCATGAGTGTTCAGGTTATAAAGAAACATATTCAGAATTTTTTATTTGGTAAAACAGTTGATCCCTTTAGAAATTAAGACAGGGTGAAAAAGTTCACACATTTTGTGTCATTGCCTTTGTTTTTCATTATGGTCATTCATGGGGCCTAATTACGTTTCTTCCACTGTTTATGGATAGGAGTCCAAGTAAAAATAGCTTTAATTTAATTAACTTAGCAATCCTTTGCTTCTAAGGGATACTTTTAATCTTAATCTTTCAGGCCTTTTTAACATGCTGGTATTTCCTGTGAAATACTTTAGATCCACTTCTGTTAAAGCTTCTGGTTTAATTGAGCTCTTGCAGAATATGTTTGTTTTTCTGCAAAATGAATTGTCTTTTCTTCTTTTCACAGACTTAAGTGTTTAATTAATTAATTAATTAATTCAGTTTTTCTGGTGACTTTTAGTGGCCCAAAACCTTTTTTAGACACTATAATTTCTTTTATCTCAACTTGCTATCCTCCTCTGTTAAATCCAGTTATGGTATGAATTCAGATTCAGAGCCATCAAAAAGCCATCACTGCTTAGGGCAATCTCCAAATTTAATGTACTCATTTTAGTACTCCAGTTACTAAAAGAGATGCAGATAGATTTATATATATGTCCATATTTGCATATTTATTGCATTTAATTTCTTATTTATGTTGTCTTGTGTTCAGTGTGATCATAGAGGCACAATTATCCCATTGTCTATGTATAGGAATAGAACTAATATGGCTTTATGATTATGGCATATGCTTATTAATCTGAGACACTTCTAACCTTAACCTTTCAGGTCGTCCTATAACAGGCATTGTTACTGATCTATGTAATACCTCAAATGCACGTAATAAACTATTATAACTCTGACCATTTCCATCTGTTTTGAAATCTTCCAATTTCTGCAGAATTAGAAGATTTAGATACCCCTCACATATATAACTACCAGTGGTGGTTGGTGGGTGTTACAACCTTTTTAAAGATGGTCTAGGGGTGAAAGGAGTAACATTGAGATTGTGGCAACTCTGTAAAATGGTGGAGGCAACCTTTAAGATAGGAGAAGCACATATTGGTGCATCCATGATTAAAAGCAAGAAAAAACTTCCAAATTTAAGCAGACAATTTTAGTAGTGTCTGCCAACAGTTAGCTAGCTAAATTTCAGTGAAGAAGCTAGCTAGACCATTAATTAACAAGCAAAATAACACAAATAACCACTTGTAACTTTATACTTACAATTTATTTACCACATTTACAAATAATTTCCATTTTTACAGATATAATTAAGAGTCACACTAGTTGTGTAAAATGGGGATGGATTAGGTTACTTAACTAACCACTATTGTAGCTCCAGACCCTCTGTGGTAATATGTTTAATGTTGAAATATCAGTCATATTTATTATTGTATTTAAGACTGCTTGTTACAACGTTCAGTCCCTTTGAGAGGTATTCCAATCATATGGGGAAGCTCTATATCTGTGTTGGACAAAGTGCATTGACAATGGAGCTCAATAATGTATCTATATTATACACCGATCAGCCATGTGAATAACACTGATTATCTCCTCATAATGGCACCTGTTAGTGGGTGGGATATATTAGGCAGCAAGTGAACATTTTGTCCTCAAAGTTGATGTGTTAGAATCAGGAAAAATGGGCAAGTGTAAGGATTTGAGTTTGAAAAGGCCCAAATTGTGATGGCTAGATGACTGGATCAGAGCATCTCCAAAACTGCAGCTCTTGTGGGATGTTCCCAATCTGCAGTGGTCAGTATCTAATGAAAATGGTCCAAGGAAGGAACAGTGGCGACAGAGACATGTGCAGCCAAGGCTCAGTGATGCACGTGGGGAGTGAAGGCTGGCCCAATGGCTGAGGTTGGGAGGTGAAGGCTGGTTCTGATCCAACAGAAGAGCTACTGTTGCTCAAACTGCTGAAGAAGTTAATGCTGGTTCTGATACAAAGGTGTCAGGATACACAATGCATCACAGTTTGGTGTATATGGGGCTGCATAGCCACAGACTAGTCAGGGTGCTCAAGCTGACCCCTGTGCACCACCAAAAGTGCCAACAATGGGCAACGTAAGCATCAGAACTGGACCACAGAACAATCAAAGAAGTTGGCCTGGTCTGATGAATCACGTTTTCTTTTACATCACGTGGATGGCCGGGTGAGTGTGTGTTGATTACCTGGGGAACACATGGCACCAGGATGCACTATGGGAAGAAGGCAAGCCGGCAGAGGCAGTGTCATGCTTTGGGCAATGTTCTGCTGGGAAACCTTGGGTCCTGCCATCCATGTGGATGTTACTTTGACATGTACCACCTGCCTAAGCATTTTTGCAGAGCATGTACACCTTTTCATGGAAACAGTATTCCCTGATGGCTGTGGCCTCTTTCAGCAGGATAATGCACCATGCCACAAAGCAAAAATAGTTCAGGAACGGTTTGATGAGCATAGTAACAAGTTTAGGGTGTTGACTTAGCCTAAGTTCCCCAGATCTTTAATCCACTCGAGCATCTGTGGGATGTGCTGAACAATTAAGTCCGATCTATGGAGGCCCTGACCTCGCAACTTACAGGACTTAAAGGATCTGCAGCTAGCATCTTGGTGCCAGATACCACAGCACACCTTCAGGGATCTAGTGGAGTCCATGCCTCGTTGGGTCAGGGCTGTTTTGGCAGCAAATGTGGGACTAAAACAATATTAGGCAGGTGGTCATAATGTTCTGTGTATTTTCGCTATTTAACTTTTAAGAATATCTCACTGTTCACTTACATAAAAATGTCCACAATGGATAGTACAGTCTGCATGAAAATCTCATTTTTAGCTGTTAGAACTCCATTGACACAGCTTTAATGGGATTCTATGGCACCTCAAAATTCACTGTGTTATAATTTGAGGAAAGATTACGTTTTTTTTATTTATTTATTGTGAGATCTAGCTAGTTAACTGTCAATACCTACACTACCATTCAAAGGTTTAGGATCACTTGGAAATTTTCTTGCTTTCCAGTTGTGCACTGAGGCATTCCACTCCTTTTTCTGTTCTGGTTAGAACCAGTTTACATCGTTCTATGAAATTTCACAGTATAGAAACAAGGCACATACTTTCTTTCTGGTCATTTTGAGCCTGTAAACAAACCCACAACTCCTGATGATGCAGATACTAAACTAACCTAAAGAAAGCCATTATAAGCTATTATTATTATTATTATTGCTCCCTTAATCAGAACAGCGGTTCTCCATCTGTGCTAGCACTATTGCAAAAGGGTTTCTAACCATCAATTAGCCTTATAAAATGAGACTGAAACAGATGATTTTATAAAATATATCTTTGTTTTTTTAATATGAATACCTAAAGTTTTGTTCATATCTATATGTGCAAAGTCAAGACATTGTGTGTAACATGTGTAACAAATTCCCCCTTTCACCAGGCCTTGCAGTTCCCAGCAGTTGAATGTTGACCTTTATATATACATAGAATTATATTATCTGTATATCTGAAAATGTACATTTTGTTGCCTCTTTCTCTCTCAGTTTTATCAAACCTTGCCACCCTCCTCTGAGTTCTATCTTTAACTACTCATCACTAAGTGGGTGATTTTTGTTTGTTTCTTTCATTTCACAACATGACATGATGAAAATGCTAAGAGACATCTACCAGGCCACAAGAGATGGTAACATTGTAGACCATCCCATTTTACTGAACTATAAAAGCCGATCATTTCATTAGGATGACCTCCTTCCCTGCATTTCTCAAAAAAGGTGAGACAACTGCTTAAAGTAAAGACTGTATTTTTCCATGATCATAAATGAAATTTGAAGTAACAACTGATGTACAGTACAGCTGAACTGAATTTTTAATGTGTATTTAATAATGGTAAAATAGAATTGTCTTACATATAGCTTTCAGTTACAAATTTCTAAAACAAACATTAGACATATTAGTACTAAGTGGGAGAATATAATTAAATGGCAGTACTTTTGATTCAGGGTTTGGGGGATTCATGCTTCATTATACAACAATTTAACAACTAAAACTGTCTTTTGTGGTGTTCTAAGTTCTAAGAGGTAGAGATTTATACAGATATTATACAGCAGCATTGTACACTACAAGAAAAACATCACGCTTTAGATGTGAAAGCATTCAAACAGATCATATAAAATATTGTTTTATTATCTGCTTTATAATTAATATTTCTTCCTTCTGCAGCAAAGCTGGAAAACAAAATGGAAAATAGATCAACTTTTACCACATTCATTCTGGATGGCTATTATGTAATGGACAAACAGAAGCATTTGTTCATTTTTATTTTTCTCCTCCTCTACGCTGCTATTTTTATCCTGAACTCACTTCTCATTGCTGTAATCTATTTTGAAAAAGCACTGCATAACCCAATGTATATCTTTGTATGCAGTCTGTCATGTAATGGTATTTATGGCAGTACAAGTCTGATCCCACATCTGATATTTAATCTCACTACTGAGGAGCATAGGATATCTTTAACAAATTGTCTCATACAAATCTTATGTTTAAACACTTATAATATTATTGAACTAACTATATTGGCCTTTATGAGCTATGACCGTTATGTTGCTATTTGTTACCCACTTCACTATCATGATATGATGTCGACAAGAAAGTTGCAGGTATTTATATTTTTTGCATGGTCTTATCCATTAGTTGCTTTTTTTATATTTGAAACCTTCACAATACGCTTAACTTTTTGCAAAGAAATTATAGATAAGACACATTGTGTAAATTTTGAACTCATTAAACTCTCTTGCACAGACATCACTATCCACAACAAAGTTGGTCTTGGTCTAATGGCTATTTACTTGATTCCACAGGTTATAATGATTTTATTCTCTTATGCAATGATTTTGCGTGTTTGCATATATTCTTCTAAGGAATGTCAAAACAAAGCCATCCAAACATGTACACCTCATCTTCTTGCTGTTTTGAATTATTTTGTTGGAGTATTTTTTGAAGTAATACAAAGTCGGCTAGATTCAAGGTATTTGCCTTACGAATTCCGAAATTTCATGTCTATATATTTTATGATATTTCCTCCTCTGTTAAATCCAGTTATCTATGGCATGAGTGTTCAGGTTATAAAGAAACATATTCAGAATTTTTTCTTTGGTAAAAAAGTTGCTCCCTTAAGAAATTAAGACAGGGTGAAAAAGTTCATACATTTTGTGTAATTGCTTCTGTTTTGTCTTCTGTTTTTCATAATGGTCATTGAAGCCTAATTATGTTTCTTCCACTGTTTATGGATAGGAGTCCAAGTAAAAATAGCTTTAATTTAATTAACTTAGCAATCCTTTGCTTCTAAGGGATACTTTTAATCTTAATCTTTCAGGCCTTTTTAACATGCTGGTATTTCCTGTGAAATACTTTAGATCCACTTCTGTTAAAGCTTCTGGTTTAATTGAGCTCTTGCTGAATCTGTTTGTTTTTCTGCAAAATGAAGTCTTTTCTTCTTTTCACAGACTTAAGTGTTTAATTAATTAATTAATTAATTCAGTTTTTCTGGTGACTTTTAGTGGCCCAAAACCTTTTTAAGACACTATAATTTCTTTTATCTCAACTTGCTATCCTCCTCTGTTAAATCCAGTTATGGTATGAATTCAGATTCAGAGCCATCAAAAAGTCCAATCTCCAAATTTAATGTACTCATTTTAGTACTCCAGTTACTAAAAGAGATGCAGATAGATTTATATATATGTCTATATTTGCATATTTATTGCATTTAATTTCTTATTTATGTTGTCTTGTGTTCAGTGTGATCATAGAGGCACAGTTATCCCATTGTCTATGTATAGGAATAGAACTAATATGGCTTTATGATTATGGCATATGCTTATTAATCTAAGACACTTCTAACCTTAACCTTTCAGGTCGTCCTATAACAGGCATTGTTACTGATCTATGTAATACCTCAAATGCACGTAACAAACTATTATAACTCTGACCATTTCTATCTGTTTTGAAATCTTCCAATTTCTGCAGAATTAGAAGACTTAGATACCCCTCACATATATAACTACCAGTGGTGGTTGGTGGGTGTTACAACATTTTTAAAGATGGTCTAGGGGTGAAAGGAGAAACATTGAGATTGTGGCGACTCTGTAAAATGGTGGAGGCAACCTTTAAGATAGGAGAAGCACATATCTGTGCATCAGTGATTAAAAGCAAGAAAAAACTTTAAGCAGACAATTTTAGCAGCATCTGCCATCACTTAGCTAGCTAAATTTCAGTGAAGAAGCTAGCTAGACAATTAAATAACAAGCAAAATAACACAAATAACCACATGTAACTTTATACTTACAATTTATTTACCACATTTACAAATAATTTCCATTTTTACAGATATAATTAAGAGTCACACTAGTTGTGTAAAATGGGGATGGATTAGGTTACTTAACTAACCACTATTGTAGCTCCAAACCCTCTGTGGTAATATGTTTAATGTTGAAATATCAGTCATATTTATTATTGTATTTAAGACTGCTTATTACAAGTTTCAGTCCCATTGTGAGGTATTCCAAACATCATATGGGGAAGCTCTATATCTGTGCTGGACAAAGTGCACTGACAATGGAGCTTAATTATTATTATTTTGTTCCTTAGCGTTTGTCCCGCACACTTGCAGGGTCCGCTGGGTTTTTTTTTTGGTAATGGATCAATCGACCCCCGCGATTTGGCACAGGTTTTACGCCAGATGCCCTTCCTGTCACAACCCTCCCATTTTTATCCAGGCTTGGGACTGGCACTGAGAGTCAACTCTTCAGCGGCTGGGGTGGCGCCCCGCCCACGAATCGAACCCGGGCTGCGGTAATGAGAGTGCAGGATCCTGCTGCTGGACCACCAGGAGGCCAAAATGGAGCTCAATAATGTATTTATATTATACACCGATCAGCCATGTGAATAACACTGATTATCTCCTCATAATGGCACCTGTTAGTGGGTGGGATATATTAGGCAGCAAGTGAACATTTTGTCCTCAAAGTTGATGTGTTAGAATCAGGAAAAATGGGCAAGTGTAAGGATTTGAGTTTGACAAAGGCCAAATTGTGAGGCTAGACGACTGGATCAGAGCATCTCCAAAACTGCAGCTCTTATGGGATGTTCCCGGTCTGCAGTGGTCTGTATCTAATGAAAATGGTCCAAGGAAGGAACAGTGGCGACAGGGACATGCGCGGCCAAGGCTCAGTGATGCACGTGGGGAGTGAAGGCTGGCCCAATAGCTGAGGTTGGGAGGTGAAGGCTGGTTCTGATCCAACAGAAGAGCTACTGTTGTTCAAACTGCTGAAGAAGTTAATGCTGGTTCTGATACAAAGGTGTCAGGATACACAATGCATCACAGTTTGGTGTGTATGGAGCTGCATAACCGCAGACTAGTCAGGGTGCTCAAGCTGACCCCTGTGCACCCCGAAAAGTGCTAACAATGGGCAACGTGAGCATCAGAACTGGACAACATAATCAAAGAAGTTGGCCTGGTCTGATGAATCACATTTTCTTTTACATCACATGGATGGCCGGGTGAGTGTGTGTTGATTACCTGGGGAACACATGGCACCAGGATGCACTATGGGAAGAAGGCAAGCTGGCGGATGCAGTGTCATGCTTTGGGCAATGTTCTGCTGGGAAACCTTGGGTCCTGCCATCCATGTGGATGTTACTTTGACACATACCACCTACCTAAGCAATGTTGCAGAGCATGTACACCTTTTCATGGAAACGGTATTCCCTGATGGCTGTGGCCTCTTTCAGCAGGATAATGCACCATGCCACAAAGCAAAAATAGTTCAGGAACGGTTTGATGAGCACAGTAACAAGTTTAGGGTGTTGACTTGGCCTAAATTCCCTAGATCCTTAATCCAATCGAGCATCTGTGGGATGTGCTGAACAATTAAGTCCGATCTATGGAGGCCCCGACCTCACAACTTACAGGACTTAAAGGATCTGCAGCTAGCATCTTGGTGCCAGATACCACAGCACACCTTCAGGGATCTAGTGGAGTCCATGCCTCGTTGGGTCAGGGCTGTTTTGGCAGCAAATGTGGGACTAAAACAATATTAGGCAGGTGGTCATAATGTTATGCCTAATCTAGCCATGGGGGTCACAGTTGTGGGAGATAATTTTGTAAATGAGGATATATGTATGAGGTGTGTGTTTGATGTAGTGTGAAATAATCGGGGGACAGCAGGAGTGAGTTCTCAGGTAAGGTTTATTCGTTAGGTCGTTTGAGCTTAAGAACAATATAAGGTTTAACACGGCATGTTGGCCGGTCACGGGCCTTGCACACAGGCTGCAAGGGCTTTGAAGAACAAATAGTTGTATCAATGATGTCAGTCTGGCAGGCCTTCTCTGCGGTACCAGGCTTTCCAAACTTGGACCAATCAATGGCAGAGATGCACCCTAGATTATTATGGTCAATCTTCGCTCCGCTGGTACCTGGAGCGGTAGTGATCTCATCATGAAGTAAACGCAGAGCGTGCTGGATGGCACTGGTGGTACCAGGCGAAATATCTAGAGTACATGCGTAGAAGACAGTGGATAAATCAGAAAAGCCGTGAAGTGTAGAGTGTAATAAAAGAAAGGGTGTTGGCCCCTGAAGGACTGAGAACTTACCCATGCTGTCTCCTGAAGAAGAATGAGGTGTTGGCAAGAGTGAGGCCGAAGACAATCCCACTGGTGGGGGCGGAAACGCCCAATTTTTAATATAATGATGTAGGGAAGTTTTAATTATAATGGTATTTGAAAAGTTGTAAATTCAAAGATAATGGTGTAAAAAAAGAGTCTAAAAGGTCTAAAAAGAAAGATGGGTGGGATTGTCTAGGCAAAGAACCAGTGACGTGTTGCATTGGGAAGATAAGGGAAATGTATATAAAGGCTGTAGTTGGAGTTCCCCGGGAAGAGGTTGTTGGGACGTTCATGCGTGAGCATCTCAATTCTTGTGTCAGCGCTGATTACAAAATAAAATCTCTTATCTGTATTCATCTAGTCTGCTTGATTGGCTTATTTAGTTTTGAGGCCTTACTAACTATGAGTCTCACTTAGACTGAGCTGTCGGGTCAGTGTGGAGCTGGAGTCAGATCTTAGTAGTGAGTACAGTAGAATTTTTTATTCCACATTGTTTTGGTGACCCCGACGTGATTTCAAAGAAAACGAGATTGGCACAGAGAGAACAGCAGAGCCCCAGACCCGGGACCTGAGGCTGTGGCTGCCGCCCACGGACCAGACACGGGATCCAACTAGGACAGAGGTAAGGCAGAAGCCTGTTTAACCGAATTTCTGCATTAGTTGTGTGTGGTCTGGGGAGGCGGAGGCGCTCAGCCCAGGGTCGGATCAGCTCTGCTCCAACCTATTGAGGCAGAGAGGCAGAGTGAGTGTAAGTTAAAACCACATAGAGTGACATGATAAATTGCATGTTTTGTATTGAAAAGACTAGATGATGTCAGATGTATGAATGTGTAAAGGCCTGTATGATCGAAAGTCCTGGTGGGTTCCAGGTGGTATGAGAGAAATTCCTGTGAAAAAGACCTTATTTGGACGCAAACGGAGCGTTTAGTAGCAGAATAGTAAGTTCTGTGAACGTGAACACCGTCACTGGAAAAAGAAAAATAAGTGTCAAGTAGCAGGTGATAAAAGAGAAGAGTAAAATTCCTGGATCCGGGGGGTAGTGAAAGGAAAATAAGAGAAGAAAAGAGAAATATAGTGAAAAATCCCGGATCTAGGTGTAAGAGAAATAAGAGATAAAGAGAATATAAAGAGAAAAAGCGCTGAATAGAAAAGTCCTGGATCCAGGTGGTAGAAAATAAAGAAAAGATTAAGAAAATAAGGAGAGGCCTGCTGTCGGCCTTTGTCTGTTGTCTGTCCTGATTGTATTGCATGCAGTGTGTGGGTGTGTTGAGTGCGAGGGGCTGTGTGAGTGTGAGTGCATGAGGAAAATAAATGGTGATTGGATGTGCGCACTGTAAATAGCACTGTATTAACCTTTTGTCTACTAACACTATTACTGTGAGAGTATAGGAAAACCAGTGTGTACATGCACACACATTGATATGGACTGTGATATATGAAACAGGTGGGGATGATAGGGCTGAAGTTGAAAAGGAACTGCAACAGAGTGGGAAAATAAGGCAGAAGTCTTTGTGAGAGTAAAGGAATCACCGTGCATGGATGTAATCATACTAAGGTTTGATATATATGTTTTAGAGGTGCATTATGTGAGAAATGAAGGGAAAGTAAGGGTAGTGATGGTGTGGACCAGAATAGCCTTTAGAATAAATCTTATAGTGAAGCGGGCGTCCACATACCGTAAGTGAGGACCTAGTGCCAAGTGTGAGCTAATGTTTCATCTCAATTTGTTGTGCACTCATTGAATTGGATGAATACGTGTATCTGTCGCTCGTATAATTGTTCCACCCTCTACTGACGTGAAAGTGTGGTTTGACATCCATGGGGTCCGTGTGAAGATGTAGCACATCGAAGGACACTATTGATCCTGAATGGTGGAAGTGTTTGTATCCGCCTACACGGGACGACACCGTGTGAGTGCTTACTTTACCGTTCCGGAGGAACTAAGTGAGGAAGTTCCCAATATTATCACAGAAAGAGCAAAAGCTCGCGGATTAGAGCTAAGTCTTAGCAGTCCACTACCATTCAAGCGAATTGGCTATAGGTTTCCAAATAGGTTTGAAAGGGAGTTCGCGGAGGCAGCGGAGTTAGGGTCAATTTAATGTGGCCTATGACCCCAAGAGGTCCTCAATACATGGAAGTTTGGATTAGCATGTGGAAGTTGGGGCAGGATCGTAGGTTCTGGAAGTGTTTCATTGCAGGAAGTTTAACAGTAGACCCTCAGGTGATGATGAAGAATTAAAAAAGAACAAGGGTGTGTGTGTGTGTGTGGAAAAAGATTGAGTGCATTCTGGAGTGGTGGAGAGGTGTGTGTGTGTGGGGGGGCATTGTGCCAAGAAAGAGTGAGTAAGAGCGGAGACATCCCCCCTAGAAGGAGGAATTTCATACAGAATAAGTGAGGGAAAAGAGTTGTACATATGAATAGGCTGAGGAGTTCAACGGCTAGAGACACGGTTTGTGGACTTGGGACGAAATCAAAAGTGGCTGAAAGCAGGCTTAGCGAGGGAGGGATATTGTGCAATCAGCAGAAGGGAATACTCAGGAAAAATCCACCTAAAACTTGGGTCTGCATTCTATTGGGCCACTCAGTGAATTGTAAAAAGTGTGACCCAGATAATACAACATTACCCTTATTGAAGTATTGAACTATTATACTGACACCATATACTGCATGCGCACTACTGTTTTCTTCAGCTGTATGGCCTTTTGCCAAGACTTAGAGATAGAAACAAGGGGAATACGCACACACTTTTGGGATGAGCGGACATATAAAGATAGAGAAGGAGTAGAGCACTGGCAGCCAGAAGATTTGATTAGAGATAAATTGTGGGCCCTGACAAAGTTTGACGGACTGTACACCTTACAAAGAACGTTCCCTGACTTAGACTGGTACGAAGCCTTGAGGAAGATTTGGCGTCCCAAGTTGTTGAGTCCTATATTGAGAGCACTAGTTGACGCTCCTGAGCCCAGCAGTGTAGCCATCCCAATATTTGATTTCATCAGTGACCCATATAAGGAGGACGACGAACCCCTGGCAGAGTTATTCCAGCCCAGACCAGGCCAGTACAATTATTGTTCGGGATTGACAGCAACTGTGACAGTAGAACCGCGACTCATACATTGGGAAAGAGGTTTTGCAACGTCAGTGCTGATTGATAAGATCAGTGCGCTCGGTGAGAAGATAAGAAAGAATCCAGTAAGGCCGAGCTTGACAGTGAAACGAATCAGCGTCGCACTGAAGTGGTCTGAAGGCAACAGGAATCCAGGAGAGAGAAGTAGCACATACAAGGCACAACAGGGGTGCATCATGAGTGAAGGGAGAAGACAGCCTACACCAGTTGACATTATAATAGCGCAACACAAACCTGACGAGAAGTATGTCAGGAAGTGTATGAGAAAATGGCATGACAGGACTCAGGGGACATGGCAGTGGCCGGTGGAAGGAACATTTGATGAAAAGGCCTGCTCAGAAGTGAGAGAGATGCTGAGACACTGGAAGCCAAGCAAAGATGATGATAAATCCAGAGGAAAGAAGTATAGGCGATTAGAGATTCTGGAATGGTTCATGAGAGAAGGAAAGAAGGTCAGAGAAGTGGAAGAAGCGGTGAAGCGAGCGATAAAGAAGGAAGAAGAGCGGGGTAGAGAGGAGAAAGAAATAGAAAGACCACCGCCAATCTACTGTCCACCACCCAACTACAATGAGCCAATGGTGGGTAGGGAACAAGTGGGAGTGTATCCAACCTTAACGGACTGCTATGCCAACTGGACAGGATGGGAAGACGTGGAGATATCAGTTGAAAACCCAATTAAAGGAAAAATTAGAAGGAGCAAAGAAACAGGGGGAAATCACAGTGAAAATGAGGAAGAAGGGGAGGCAGAGGAGATACTGCAAAGAGCAAAGAAAGAGAGTGAAGAGTATTTGCAAAAGGGAAAAGAGTTCACACACTCAACACCAGTGGGGGACAGTGCTGAGAGATATATCTCAACGTGTGCGAGTGGGCCTACAGCGCCCCCCACGCTCCCGGAAGAATGGGAAAGAGATGAACCAATGAGTGAAGAACAGGGTGTGTATAATCAATCCCGAACAGAAAAGACAACAGGGCCAAAACAACCATGTGCTGAATACTGGCGAGAAGATCCAGAGAGACAGGTTAGAGGAGTGCTGTACATAGAGCCAAGGGAAGATGCAATAAAGAGACAGAGGGACACCAGAGAGCAGAAGGTGAGGGATAGTGTTCGTAATTTCGCGCAGCAGCTGGAAGATTTAGAGGAGCGCTTACAAAATTCAGTTACAGCGTTGGAGGAGCAGCTGGAACGGGAGCGCACGCGACCAAGAACCTTAAGGGACAAGAAGTCATTAAAAGCACCGCAGAGATATGGGTTTAATGACGAGGAAGAGGTTCGAATGAATCCCCTGGTGACAAAAGGAAGAGATGTGCAATATGTTCCATGGACATTTATGGATATGGTAGGATTAAGCTCACAGCTACCGGAGATGTGTAATGGAGGGCAGAGGTGGATTACAAAGTTTGAAGAAAAGACAGCTGAAATACTGGATGAAGCTGGACTAAAAGGAGCAATGGCTCTACCAGGCTGGGATGCTATAGCACTGGGGACATGGAGAAATAGGTTGTGGAATGAAATAAGGAAAACCTACCCCACGAAAATGGACCCAGGACAACTGGAACACATGATTCTGAAGGAAGAAGAAAATGTAGTAAAATTCATTCATGATTATCAGAATAAATGGAAGGAAGAGACAGGTGGAACATGGGACGAGACGGATACAAGTAAAGGACTGTTTAAATTAATGCTGAAGAAATGTCTGCCAGAACCAGTCCAAACCTCGTTGGATGAGGTGGTCGGTCTAAACTCCATGCCTTGGGATACCTACAAAGCACATGTGATACATTATGTGGAACAATACAGAAAGAAACAAAAGGATGAGAAAACAGCCTCAGAGGCCCTACTGACACAGCTATATAAAACACAGCTTGGCGAGTTGACAAGAGCTAGACAGAAAGAAAAGGAGAGAGAAAAAGCAGGAAAAATACAAGCCGCAGTGGTTATCCCAGCAGGCCAAGAACCAGTACAGAATAACCAAATGCTGCCGCAACAAGGACAAACACCGCAGCAACCGCAAATGATGCCACAACCGCAGGTGGCAGCACCAAACTCACAGCATCCACAAAATAGCCAGGTGTACCCAATGACTCAACCCATTAATGTCCACATTGGCGGTGCACAAGGAAGATTTAGAGGACGCCCAATGAGAGGTCGGTGGCAAGGGAGGAGGCAGCCGTGGGAATGATTTGGATCACCACCGCAGGGATATGCACCGCAGAGCCCTGGAGGGCCCCAAGGACTGAGTTACGCGCAGGCACCCCCCAATCCTCAGTATCAGCAGCCTCAACAACCACTAGAGTGCTGGGGCTGCGGAGGGAGTGGACACATGAGAAGAGACTGCCCGCATATGTATCAGCCCCAGATAGGCCCGGGACTGGGGCCCGCGCCAAATTGGAGTTGAAACGGCCCTGAGAAGCCAGAGGGGGAGAATATGCAGTATGCCACCACACTGCATCCGCAACAGGAACCAACTGTCATGGTAACACCCTAATAATGAGCGTCCTTTTCCATTCATGATCGACACAGGTGCCACATATTCATGTATAGGGCGCGAAGGCTCGAATCTCCCTCTCGCTCGGAAGACCATCAAAACAACAGGCTTCTCAGGGATCTCACAGATCTTACATTTCACAGAGCCTCAGATACTAACATTAGAAGACACCACCATTGTGGCACCACTTTTGTATTCACCCTCTACACCAGTCAATTTATTGGGACGAGATCTTTTGTGTAAATTTAAGGCTAGAATTCAGTGCAGCCCTACAGGCCTCTGGGTGACATTCCCAGACAGAACCACAGCAGAACAATATCTCATGGCTGGGACGCAGGCAGACACAGAGTGTAGCACAGTGTATTGGCTACAGAACGACAATCCCTCATTATCAGAGTTGCAGGCCAGCTATTTACAGTGGAAGCCATGGATACAGGCCATGCGGCCGGATTACACCGAACCTAAGAGCCCGTTGCACTGTACTATGTGTTTTGACCCTGACAGCACCAATGAAGAATATGCAACACTATGGTCAGACATGTTGGAAGGAAAACTGTTTGACGTAGTGACAACAGACATCTTCGTGGGCCCTCAAGGAGTGGCAGCGGCAGTTCAGTTACCCAATAACTTAAAGAGCTGGTACCAGATTACAAACTCAGTACCACACATCACACTGATGGTAGCAGGAGGATATGAATCAAAAGACCTGGGACCAATGCTCAAAGAAACTAGCCAGGTGCTGGAATGGAAGCCAACCATCAATCAGTACATGCACACCTTACCGGATGGAAAATTTATGCACATTTCTCAAAAAGGCACAGACACTTTAAGAGCCACACAAACCTTGATAGAAAAGAAAATGTCACCTATCTATCAGTTACCACTTTCAGACGACAAAGACATCGCACCAGATAAACAATCGGATACAGAAACTGAAGGGCTGTTAGCCACAATCCCAAGTGTGCTCTGGACTCAGCACTCTACGGATGTAGAACTCATAAAGTCAGCAGGACAGGTTTTGATAAAACTTAAACCTAATGTCAGGTACCCGTATCAGAAACAATATCCACTAACACCACAGGCTCAGGCAGGGATAGGGCCTACACTCGAGGGGTTATTGGAGGCAGGGGTTTTAATACCAACACATAGCCGCTGCAACACTCCAATATTCCCGGTTAGAAAACCAAACTCAGATAAGTGGCGACTTGTGCATGATTTACGTGCTATTAACCATATAGTTGAGGCAGAAGCGCCCATAGTCCCAGATCCACATACGTTACTCTCCAACATCCCAGGCAATACTAAGTGGTACACGGTTATTGACTTGTGTTCAGCATTTTTCAGTATTCCACTGCATCCAGATTCACAACATTTGTTTGCGTTCATGTATAACGGCCAACAGTACACATACACGAGATTGCCCCAGGGCTATTGTGAAAGCCCATCAATTTTCAATCGAATTGTGGCTAGGGATCTAGCTTCATTGGATATTGATAGTCTTCTCCTGACATATGTTGATGACATCTTGATTTGTAGCCCAACTAAAGAACAGTGCCAGGCAGACTCCCTAAAAGTATTGAGACTCTTAGCAGAAAATGGACACAAGGTGAGCAAGGAAAAGTTACAGTTCTGCAAACAGGAAGTAGAGTATCTAGGAAGAGTTTTGCATGGCACTAGTCGTAAGCTGTCGCCTACGCATCTAGAGGCGGTCCGTAAAGCCCCGAAACCGCAAACGGTTGGGCAGATGTTGTCTTTCTTGGATATGGTGGGTTATAGCAGACAGTGGATAGTAGATTTTGCATTGAAGGTAGCTCCACTACGTGCGTTGATAAAAGCAGCTGATCAAAAGAAAGCTGCATTGGTTTGGACGACGGAGGCCGTTGCAGCTTTTGAAATGCTGAAGGAGGATCTTTGTACAGCACCAGCGCTAGCGAGTCCTGATTACGGTAAGCCATTCTTCCTGTATGTATCAGAAAAACGAGGCTTCGCTAATGCCGTGTTAACTCAGCAACAGGGACCGGTCAAGCAGCCTGTTGCTTACTTTAGCTGCAGGCTAGACAACATTGAGAGTGGTATGCCGCCGTGTTATCGTGGATTAGCAGCAGCAGCCTTTGCGTATCAAAAGGCGTCAACCATTACAATGGGCCATCCTGCTGTATTGTACACTACACATGCGCTACACGCCCTGCTTACCAGTCCGACATTTGTGATAACTCATGCACGGAAGACAGGCTACGACGTAATTCTCTCTTCACCAGAATTGACTATTCAAAGATGCCAGACAGTTAATCCAGCTGATAGAATGATGACCCCATTGGATGGTGAACCGCACGATTGTCAGCAAGTTTCAACCACATACTCTAAAGCGCATCAAGACCTTGAAAATCAACCTTTGCCACATTCGGATGTAACCTTTTTTGTTGACGGTTCGTGCTTTAGAGGCCCAGACGGGAACTTGGCGGGTTACGCCATAGTAGCGCCCAGTAATGATTTGACTAGCTTTGTTACTGTTCAGTCTACGGCTGTTTCTCAACCATGTTCCGCACAATTGGCTGAGTTAAAAGCGCTCGCCGCAGCTTGTAAGCTAGCTGCAGGGAAATCTTGTACTATTTTCACGGATTCTCAGTATGCTTATGGTGTGTGTCATTACTTCGGCCCTACATGGGCCTAGAGAGGGTTATTGAGAGCAGATGGCTCTCCTGTGACGCATGGAATGGCCATAACTGATTTGTTACATGCTATTACTCTGCCAGCTAAACTAGCCATCGTCAAATGTTTAGCGCATAAAACAGATGGCTCTTTTGTTACCAGTGGAAAGACTGCAGCAGATGAGGCAGCAAAATCAGCAGCTTTAGGACATACCAACATTATGCTTGTGACCGACTCTGAAGGCGATGACTACCCAGAAACGGACTTAACCTCCTTAGCCGCAGCGCAAAACTCGGCCTCAGTGTATGAGATATCTAAGTGGATAAAAAGGGGGGCGGTTAAGAATGCACGGCCAGGCGTATGGCGGGGTCCTCAGGGACATTTTGTGGCTCCTCTCTCAGTTCTCACATCGTTGATTAATGATGCGCATGGCTTGAGCCATTGCGCAAGGGGGGAAGTGATCAAACGGATTCAAAGAGCATGGTGGTCTCCGTATTTAGCTCAGATGGTTGATCACAGGTTAGCACATTGTGAAATATGCGCAGAATACAACAACAGGAAAAGTTTTACTGCCCCAATAGGTCACATACCAGAGCCAGATGGACCATTCAGGCATCTGATCATTGACTTCATGGATATGGCTGAGGTGAAGGAGAAGAAAAGGTATGTTTTGGTGGTGGAGGATAGGTTTAGTAGATGGGTGGAGGCGCACCCAACAGCTAAAGCAGATGCAGATTCAGTGGCTAAATTTTTGTGTCGTGAGGTGATTCCAAGGTTTGGTATTCCTGATAAGATCAGCTCAGACAGTGGTACTCACTTTGTGAACAATGTGATTCGAAGAGTGTTCCAGTATTTAAGAATACGACACAGATTGGGCTGTGTCTATCACCCACAGTCGCAGGGAATGGTGGAAAGGGCCAATGGAACATTAAAAGCGAAGCTGGCAAAAATTTGTGAAGCTAGAAAAATGAATTGGGTGCAAGCTTTGCCATTAGCACTGATGAGCATGAGAATGCAAACTAACCGAATGACGCATCTAACCCCGCATGAAATGCTTACAGGACGACCTATGCCTGTGCCTTATCTACGAGGGCCCTATAAGGGCCCTTCGCTGGAGCAGCTTGAAAGTGAGCTTGGCAATTATGTGAAGCACTTGACTGAAATACACCGAGCTATATTCCAACAGGTGAAAGGTGCTACAGAGGGAAGGACGAGCGAAATTGACGAGGAGCTGAGGACTGTGAAACCAGGAGACTGGGTGTATGTCAAGGTCTTCAAGAGAAGATGGAATGAGCCCAGATGAGTTGGACCACTAAAAGTTGTCTTAGCTACTCCAATAGCCGTAAAGGTCGAAGGTAAGACTGCTTGGTTTCATCTAAATCACTGTTGCAGAGCACCAGATCCAGGGGCTGGAGCGAGACGTGAAAGAGCGCAGGAACAGGATCCACTGATAAGGGAATTCGAGACGCGAAGGCGTGATCCAGCTGTTCCCGCCTCACAACCCCCTTCGGTACAAGCGCCCCACCCGCAGAGCCAGGAGTACCAACCGTGGGAGAGTCCAGCAGAACAAGAAGAAGACGACCCAAGGGAAGGGCCTTCACAACACGATGTGGGAGATACAGGACCTGCCTATAGAACTAGAGCCCGTGCACGGCGAGAACACTGAAAGAGAAAGGAGAGAGAGGAACGATGACCAAGAAATAAATGAAGAGGAGGGAAACGGTGATCAAATCAACAGAACGGACTGGGGCTTATTGGTACTTGTAATAATAGCACTGCTGTGTATAGGACTATGGACGTACACACTTATGCGAGTCTTTGGTGATGATGAACAAATGAATGATGAAACTAGGGGAATGTATTATATTGAGCAATCACCAACAACACTGCCCAGAGTACGCAGAGACACTGCACAGTCAATGAGCCTTATGAGTAGATTAGACCAGGAGTTGTGGACAAACAACTTGTTTTACCAATGGCTAAGTTACACAGCACACGAAGCAGGAAACACCTCGTGCATAGTGTGCCATGACAGGACATCGCGAGCTCCCAGGGTTTTTCCAACGAGAGGACCAGAAGGTTGTAACAGCACCAAGCACAACCTACGCCGCCTATGCCCATTCGTTTGTCTTATGCATTCTATCTCATGTGCTTACGGCCCAACCAGGTTGAAGAAGTTGAATAGCACCTGTGAGTATGAGGAGATCGGGACTGAGGGACATCCACCCATCAGAGTGAGTGAGCGTCAGGGACAGAGATACCCATTCTGTGTATGTTCAAACGGATCACAGATGTTCGTCGGCAACATTTCTAAAGACTGTGACATGACGGCAGATACAAAAGGATTGAAGATTAACGTGTGGAGACAGTGGAAAAAGGACTATATTGATCTGAACCAGCCTGACCTATCTAATGGGACTAGGCCGCTGGCTGATGTATTCTGGTATTGTGGATATAGTGTTGCTAGGCAGACCCTGCCACCCGGATGGGGAGGATGCTGTGCAACAGTGGTGCTGACAGGAAAACTAACTGTGCTGCAAGAAAAGGAGATTAATGCATCAGGTCGACGAATTAAGCGCGACTTGGGACGATTTGACAGGAGCAGTGGGGTTTATGTGGATTGGAGAGGGGTTCCGGTGGGAGTCCCTGATGAACATGCTGCCATTGGTCGACCAGGAGCAGGAGCACTGACCTTTTTCTTGCCATGGGCACAGATTGGTAAAAACGTGAGATGGATTAACTACATTTGGTACAATCAACAAAGGTTCATGAACTACACAATACAAGCATTGGATTTGATTCAAGAACAACTGCATGCAACATCTACCATGGCCTTACAGAACAGCCTTATCCTGGACACCATGAGAGCCCCGGAAGAAGGAGTGTGTACTATGTTTGGAGACCAATGTTGTACTTACATTCCAATACACACTGGTCCAGAGGGTAACCTGAGTAAAATATTGAGGCAAATGAAAGATCTTAGAGATGAGCATGTAGAAAACACATATAAACCAACAAATGATTGGCTGGCATGGTTGTTCTCCTCAAATTGGAGAGCCGTCATACTTAGGATAGGAACAGTTGTAGGTGTGGTTTTAGTGATACTCGCCGTTCTGTTGTGTTGTGTAGTCCCACTACTGCGTTCCATGATTACACAGATGACGCACACATTGTTTGGCCAATATGTTCAGATGACACATGAGATTGAGTCTCCGTTTAAACCCAGCAATGGCAGTGATGAATTGGACTTAATAAAGATGATTGCATAATGGAGGGGGATTGGAGGCATATATGGAGGTATTTATGGGGTAGGTTGTTGAAAAACGATTTGGGAGAGTGGGAGCCAAATGTAGGATTGCTAGAGTACCCTTTTATAGACAGACGTACATTGGTGAGGGAGATTTACGCAGACAGGATGTACATCACAGAGATACAAACATTCGCATACACTCCGAGGCAGACAGCGCAGTTACCTATTGTGGTAGAACATGCACATTATAGTGTAGAACGGTTGCTTAATCTAGCGTACAGGAGGAAGAGAAGGTTCGGAATATGGATAGGCGTTCCTCTTAGAAAGAGGGTAGAGGTCATTACAGTCAAGTTAGGGGAAGATGTATTGTGGACCAATGTTCCTAGACGAATGATGGAGCTGCTGAGAGCCTTGCCGTTCCAACCATCGGGCGGGGGCTAAGTGATGTGCTAGTAACCTCTCCTTAGCCTCCCAACGGCCCCTCTACGTGGCGCAAAGTCACATGGGCAGAAGAACAACAGGGGATATCATAAAGGATGTGGGTTGTGTTATGTCGGCGTGTCGTATTATATTGTGTTTTAAGTCACTAATGTTTATGCATGCAACACTATTATCATTTACGTGTGTTTTGAAATACTACTGATGAAAAAGCGTAATCAGCTTCTTATATGAATCTATCCGTATGCCAAGTGTCAAATGTGCCGGGATCACTGGAGAAGTCTTATAAAGACTACTGAATGATTGAATGTTACTCATTTATGCATCTTAATGACAACTGCTGATTTATGGTTAAAGGGAACATAATAATAATGATTCAGGCTTATTGGTCATGTGGGAATGAGTGGTAGACATTACTGAATGTGTTATAAACATAGAGTTAGTTGATACTTAATGTTTGCACACTTGAAGCTCTCTGCAGGTACAGTGGCTGGGTAGGTAAGGTGATGAGATCTCGAGAGTGACTGAGGACAGAGTGACTGAGGTTCCAATCTGGCTCATGGTACAGATCCCAATAATGCCCTACTGAAGAATCAAGAGAAGACGGACCAGCAACACAAAAGCCACACCAGAGTCAGAGGTGTTGGGCAACGGGAAAGCTGCTACCCAAAAAGGGGGCAGCCGGTGACCAGAGAAGAAGGCCGGTTAGCCAAAGATGGGTAAGATCTCACTGGGTGGGACAACCTAAGGCAGGCACGGTCGTGCTGCTGGTCACCGGGCGTGAAACGGAAACAACGTGGATTGCATGTAACCAGGGGCACCTGGTGAGTAGGGTTGGGATCCAGGTGGGTATGAAATTGATTGGCGAATGTGAGAGAACGAGTGAGGTGGGCAATAGCAAGACTGAGAAGAACTACATGCAGTGGTACCTGCACAGAGCTTGGAGTACTTATTACATTCCTTAACGAGTATATAATTCAAATGCAATTGTTTACTAGCACCACGATAGTAGCGAAACACTGAAAACGAATCATACGAGTATATAATCCTTGTGCTGATTTATGTACGTATATAAGGCATGTATGCATAGCATCTGAACAAGTTGAGTGTGTTGTGACTTGAGTCACAAAAGGGGGGAATGTGGGAGATAATTTTGTAAATGAGGATATATGTATGAGGTGTGTGTTTGATGTAGTGTGAAATAATCGGGGGACAGCAGGAGTGAGTTCTCAGGTAAGGTTTATTCGTTAGGTCGTTTGAGCTTAAGAACAATATAATGTTTAACACGGCATGTTGGCCGGTCACGGGCCTTGCACACAGGCTGCAAGGGCTTTGAAGAACAAATAGTTGTATCAATGATGTCAGTCTGGCAGGCCTTCTCTGCAGTACCAGGCTTTCCAAACTTGGACCAATCAATGGCAGAGATGCACCCTAGATTATTATGGTCAATCTTCGCTCCGCTGGTACCTGGAGCGGTAGTGATCTCATCATGAAGTAAACGCAGCGCGTGCTGGATGGCAATGGTGGTACCAGGCGAAATATCTAGAGTACATGCGTAGAAAACAGTGGATAAATCAGAAAAGCCGTGAAGTGTAGAGTGTAATAAAAGAAAGGGTGTTGGCCCCTGAAGGACTGAGAACTTACCCATGCTGTCTCCTGAAGAAGGAGACCTAATCTGTGGTAATATGTTTAATGTTGAAATATCAGTCATATTTATTATTGTATTTAAGACTGCTTGTTACAAGGTTCAGTCCCATTGAGAGGTATTCCAATCATCATATGGGGAAGCTCTATATCTGTGCTGGACAAAGTGCACTGACAATGGAGCTTAATTATTATTATTTTGTTCCTTAGCGTTTGTCCCGCACACTTGCAGGGTCCGCTGGGTTTTTTTTGGTAGCGGATCAATCGACCCCCGCGATTTGGCACAGGTTTTACGCCAGATGCCCTTCCTGTCACAACCCTCCCATTTTTATCCAGGCTTGGGACTGGCACTGAGAGCCAACTCTTCAGAGGCTGGGGTGGCGCCCCGCCCACGAATCGAACTCGGGCCGCGGCAATGAGAGTGCGGGATCCTGCCGCTGGACCACCAGGAGGCCAAAATGGAGCTCAATAATGTATCTATATTATACACCGATCAGCCATGTGAATAACACTGATTATCTCCTCATAATGGCACCTCTTAGTGGGTGGGATATATTAGGCAGCAAGTGAACATTTTGTCCTCAAAGTTGATGTGTTAGAATCAGGAAAAATGGGCAAGTGTAAGGATTTGAGTTTGACAAAGGGCCAAATTGTGAGGCTAGACGACTGGATCAGAGCATCTCCAAAACTGCAGCTCTTATGGGATGTTCCCAGTCTGCAGTGGTCAGTATCTAATGAAAATGGTCCAAGGAAGGAACAGTGGCAACAGGGACATGCGCGGCCAAGGCTCAGTGATGCACGTGGGGAGTGAAGGCTGGCCCAATAGCTGAGGTTGGGAGGTGAAGGCTGGTTCTGATAAAAATCAACAACGTGTTTGTTAGATCCAATTCCAGATTGCTGAAAGAAGTGATACATGCAGCTAGAGAGCCTCTTCTCAATATTATTAACTCCTCGTTATATCTAGGTTATGTCCCAAAATCTCTCAAGTTAGCAGTTATTAAGCCTCTTCTTAAGAAACCGAAACTAGACCCTGATGAAATATCAAATTACAGACCTATTTCAAACCTTCTGTTTATATCAAAAATACTAGAAAAAGTGGTGTCAGCTCAATTATGCTCCATCCTACAGGAAAACAATATCCTTGAAGAATTTCAGTCAGGTTTTAGGCCCCATCATAGTACAGAAACTGCACTAATTAAAATCACAAATGACTTGCTTTTAGCTTCGGACCAAGGCTGCATCTCGATTTTAGTCCTGCTTGATCTTAGTGCTACATTCGACACTATAGATCATAACATTCTCATAGATCGCTTACAAAATCACATAGGTATGCAGGGACAGGCATTAAAATGGTTTAGATCCTACCTGTCTGATTGATACCACTTTGTAGATTTAAATGGAGAACTGTCCAGTGTAGTGCCAGTGAAATACAGGGTCCCACAAGGGTCAGTTTTAGGACCTCTGCTTTTCTTGGTATACATGCTTCCATTGGGTAACATCTTTAGAAGGCATGGGATTACTTTCCATTGTTATGCCTATGATACCCAGTTATATATCTCATCAAAACCAGATGAAATATCTAATTTGTCTAGATTAACTGAGTGTTTATTAAAGACTGGATGACCGATAATTTTCTATTACTAAATTCTGATAAGACAGAGATATTGCCCAAAAACTAGTACACAGAAGTTCTCGCAATTCAGCTTGCATTTAGAAGGATGTACTGTTACTACTAGCTCATCAGTGAAAGACCCGGGCGTAATATTAGACAGCAACTTATCCTTTGAAAATCATATTTCCAATATTACAAAAACAGCCTTCTTCCATCTTAGAAATATTGCCAAGCTTAGAAACTTTTTATCTGTATCTGATGCAGAAAAACTAGTTCATGCATTCATGACCTCCAGACTGGACTATTGTAATGCATTACTAGGTGGTTGTCCTGCATCTTTTATAAACAAGCTAGAGTTAGTCCAGAATGCAGCCGCCAGAGTTCTTACCAGATCAAGAAAATATGACCATATAACCCCAATATTATCATCCCTGCTCTGGCTACCTGTTAAACTTAGAATTGACTATAAATTAGCACTATTTACGTTCAAGGCTCTAAATGGTTTAGCTCCCACGTATCTAGCCAGTCTTCTAACACGTTACAATCCACCACGCTCTTTAAGATCACAAAATTCCGGATTTCTAGTAGTTCCCAGAATATCAATGTCCACAAAAGGGGGTAGACCATTTTCGTATTTAGCTCCTAAACTCGCCTCAGTCACCTCAGGCTTGCTCACTTGGGATAACATCTAGGACTGTTTGTCTGTTTGTCTGTTTATATGTTTGTTGTTTTCTTATGTTGTTTCTCATGTAAAGCTGCTTTGGGACAATGCTCTTTGTTAAAAGCGCTATACAAATAAAATTGAATTGAACTTGAATTGAACTTTGACACGTACCACCTACCTAAGCAATGTTGCAGAGCATGTACACCTTTTCATGGAAACGGTATTCCCTGATGGCTGTGGACTCTTTCAGCAGGATAATGCACCATGCCATAAAGCAAAAATAGTTCAGGAACGGTTTGATGAGCACAGTAACAAGTTTAGGGTGTTGACTTGGCCTAAATTCCCCAGATCCTTAATCCAATCGAGCATCTGTGGGATGTGCTGAACAGTTAAGTCCGATCTATGGAGGCCCCAACCTCGCATCTTAAAGGACTTAAAGGATCTGCAGCTAGCATCTTGGTGCCAGATACCACAGCACACCTTCAGGGATCTAGTGAAGTCCATGCCTCGTTGGGTCAGGGCTGTTTTGGCAGCAAACGGGGGACTAAAACAATATTAGGCAGGTGGTCATAATGTTATGCCTGATCTGTATATTTTAGCTATTTAACTTTTAAGAATATCTCACTGTTCACTTACATAAAAATGTCCCCAATGGATAGTACAGTCTGCATGAAAATCTCATTTTTAGCTGTTAGAACTCCATTGACACAGCTTTAATGGGATTCTATGGCACCTCAAAATTCACTGTGTTATAATTTGAGGAAAGATTACGTTTTTTTTATTTATTTATTGTGAGATCTAGCTAGTTAACTGTCAATACCTACACTACCATTCAAAGGTTTAGGATCACTTGGAAATTTTCTTGCTTTCCAGTTGTGCACTGAGGCATTCCACTCCTTTTTCTGTTCTGGTTAGAACCAGTTTACATCGTTCTATGAAATTTCACAGTATAGAAACAAGGAACATACTTTCTTTCTGGCCATTTTGAGCCTGTAAACAAACCCACAACTCCTGATGATGCAGATACTAAACTAACCTAAAGAAAGCCATTATAAGCTATTATTATTATTATTATTGCTCCCTTAATCAGAACAGCGTTTTTTCATCTGTGCTAGCACTATTGCAAAAGGGTTTCTAACCATCAATTAGCCTTATAAAATGAGACTGAAACAGATGATTTTATAAAATATATCTTTGTTTTTTTAATATGAATACCTAAAGTTTTGTTCATATCTATATGTGCAAAGTCAAGACATTGTGTGTAACATGTGTAACAAATTCCCCCTTTCACCAGGCCTTGCAGTTCCCAGCAGTTGAATGTCGACCTTTATATATACATAGAATTATATTATCTGTATATCTGAAAATGTACATTTTGTTGCCTCTTTCTCTCTCAGTTTTATCAAACCTTGCCACCCTCCTCTGAGTTCTATCTTTAACTACTCATCACTAAGTGGGTGATTTTTGTTTGTTTCTTTCATTTCACAACATGACATGATGAAAATGCTAAGAGACATCTACCAGGCCACAAGAGATGGTAACATTGTAGACCATCCCATTTTACTGAACTATAAAAGCCGATCATTTCATTAGGATGACCTCCTTCCCTGCATTTCTCAAAAAAGGTGAGACAACTGCTTAAAGTAAAGACTGTATTTTTCCATGATCATAAATGAAATTTGAAGTAACAACTGATGTACAGTACAGCTGAACTGAATTTTTAATGTGTATTTAATAATGGTAAAATAGAATTTTCTTACATATAGCTTTCAGTTACAAATTTCTAAAACAAACATTAGACATATTAGTACTAAGTGGGAGAATATAATTAAATGGCAGTACTTTTGATTCAGGGTTAGGGGGGATTCATGCTTCATTATACAACAATTTAACAACTAAAACTGTCAGTAGTGGTGTCTTGGAAGAACTACAACTTATAACAGATTCTAAGAGACACAGATTTATATTATACCGCAGCATTGTACACTAAAAGAAAAACATCATGCTTTACATGTGAAAACATTCAAACAGATCATATAAAGTATTGTTTTAATATCTTCTTTCTAATTATTATTTCTTCCTTCTGTAGCAAAGCTGGAAAACACAATGGAAAATAGATCAACTTTTACCACATTCATTCTGGATGGCTATTATGTAATGGACAAACAGAAGCATTTGTTCATTTTTATTTTTCTCCTCCTCTACGCTGCTATTTTTATCCTGAACTCACTTCTCATTGCTGTAATCTATTTTGAAAAAGCACTGCATAACCCAATGTATATCTTTGTATGCAGTCTGTCATGTAATGGTATTTATGGCAGTACAAGTTTGATCCCACATCTGATATTTAATCTCACTACTGAGGAGCATAGGATATCTTTAACAAATTGTCTCATACAAATCTTATGTTTAAACACTTATAATATTATTGAACTAACTATATTGGCCTTTATGAGCTATGACCGTTATGTAGCTATTTGTTACCCACTTCACTATCATGATATGATGTCGACAAGAAAGTTGCAGGTATTTATATTTTTTGCATGGTCTTATCCATTAGTTGCTTTTTTTATATTTGAAACCTTCACAATACGCTTAACTTTTTGCAAAGAAATTATAGATAAGACACATTGTGTAAATTTTGAACTCATTAAACTCTCTTGCACAGACATCACTATCCACAACAAAGTTGGACTTGGTCTAATGGCTATTTACTTGATTCCACAGGTTATAATGATTTTATTCTCTTATGCAATGATTTTGCGTGTTTGCATATATTCTTCTAAGGAATGTCAAAACAAAGCCATCCAAACATGTACACCTCATCTTCTTGCTGTTTTGAATTATTTTGTTGGAGTATTTTTTGAAGTAATACAAAGTCGGCTAGATTCAAGGTATTTGCCTTACGAATTCCGAAATTTCATGTCTATATATTTTATGATATTTCCTCCTCTGTTAAATCCAGTTATCTATGGCATGAGTGTTCAGGTTATAAAGAAACATATTCAGAATTTTTTCTTTGGTAAAAAAGTTGCTCCCTTAAGAAATTAAGACAGGGTGAAAAAGTTCATACATTTTGTGTAATTGCTTCTGTTTTGTCTTCTGTTTTTCATAATGGTCATTGAAGCCTAATTATGTTTCTTCCACTGTTTATGGATAGGAGTCCAAGTAAAAATAGCTTTAATTTAATTAACTTAGCAATCCTTTGCTTCTAAGGGATACTTTTAATCTTAATCTTTCAGGCCTTTTTAACATGCTGGTATTTCCTGTGAAATACTTTAGATCCACTTCTGTTAAAGCTTCTGGTTTAATTGAGCTCTTGCTGAATCTGTTTGTTTTTCTGCAAAATGAAGTCTTTTCTTCTTTTCACAGACTTAAGTGTTTAATTAATTAATTAATTAATTCAGTTTTTCTGGTGACTTTTAGTGGCCCAAAACCTTTTTAAGACACTATAATTTCTTTTATCTCAACTTGCTATCCTCCTCTGTTAAATCCAGTTATGGTATGAATTCAGATTCAGAGCCATCAAAAAGTCCAATCTCCAAATTTAATGTACTCATTTTAGTACTCCAGTTACTAAAAGAGATGCAGATAGATTTATATATATGTCTATATTTGCATATTTATTGCATTTAATTTCTTATTTATGTTGTCTTGTGTTCAGTGTGATCATAGAGGCACAGTTATCCCATTGTCTATGTATAGGAATAGAACTAATATGGCTTTATGATTATGGCATATGCTTATTAATCTAAGACACTTCTAACCTTAACCTTTCAGGTCGTCCTATAACAGGCATTGTTACTGATCTATGTAATACCTCAAATGCACGTAACAAACTATTATAACTCTGACCATTTCTATCTGTTTTGAAATCTTCCAATTTCTGCAGAATTAGAAGACTTAGATACCCCTCACATATATAACTACCAGTGGTGGTTGGTGGGTGTTACAACATTTTTAAAGATGGTCTAGGGGTGAAAGGAGTAACATTGAGATTGTGGCGACTCTGTAAAATGGTGGAGGCAACCTTTAAGATAGGAGAAGCACATATCTGTGCATCAGTGATTAAAAGCAAGAAAAAACTTTAAGCAGACAATTTTAGCAGCATCTGCCATCACTTAGCTAGCTAAATTTCAGTGAAGAAGCTAGCTAGACAATTAAATAACAAGCAAAATAACACAAATAACCACATGTAACTTTATACTTACAATTTATTTACCACATTTACAAATAATTTCCATTTTTACAGATATAATTAAGAGTCACACTAGTTGTGTAAAATGGGGATGGATTAGGTTACTTAACTAACCACTATTGTAGCTCCAAACCCTCTGTGGTAATATGTTTAATGTTGAAATATCAGTCATATTTATTATTGTATTTTAGACTGCTTATTACAAGTTTCAGTCCCATTGTGAGGTATTCCAAACATCATATGGGGAAGCTCTATATCTGTGCTGGACAAAGTGCACTGACAATGGAGCTTAATTATTATTATTTTGTTCCTTAGCGTTTGTCCCGCACACTTGCAGGGTCCGCTGGGTTTTTTTTTTGGTAATGGATCAATCGACCCCCGCGATTTGGCACAGGTTTTACGCCAGATGCCCTTCCTGTCACAACCCTCCCATTTTTATCCAGGCTTGGGACTGGCACTGAGAGTCAACTCTTCAGCGGCTGGGGTGGCGCCCCGCCCACGAATCGAACCCGGGCTGCGGTAATGAGAGTGCAGGATCCTGCTGCTGGACCACCAGGAGGCCAAAATGGAGCTCAATAATGTATTTATATTATACACCGATCAGCCATGTGAATAACACTGATTATCTCCTCATAATGGCACCTGTTAGTGGGTGGGATATATTAGGCAGCAAGTGAACATTTTGTCCTCAAAGTTGATGTGTTAGAATCAGGAAAAATGGGCAAGTGTAAGGATTTGAGTTTGACAAAGGCCAAATTGTGATGTCTAGACGACTGGATCAGAGCATCTCCAAAACTGCAGCTCTTATGGGATGTTCCCGGTCTGCAGTGGTCTGTATCTAATGAAAATGGTCCAAGGAAGGAACAGTGGCGACAGGGACATGCGCGGCCAAGGCTCAGTGATGCACGTGGGGAGTGAAGGCTGGCCCAATAGCTGAGGTTGGGAGGTGAAGGCTGGTTCTGATCCAACAGAAGAGCTACTGTTGTTCAAACTGCTGAAGAAGTTAATGCTGGTTCTGATACAAAGGTGTCAGGATACACAATGCATCACAGTTTGGTGTGTATGGAGCTGCATAACCGCAGACTAGTCAGGGTGCTCAAGCTGACCCCTGTGCACCCCGAAAAGTGCTAACAATGGGCAACGTGAGCATCAGAACTGGACAACATAATCAAAGAAGTTGGCCTGGTCTGATGAATCACATTTTCTTTTACATCACATGGATGGCCGGGTGAGTGTGTGTTGATTACCTGGGGAACACATGGCACCAGGATGCACTATGGGAAGAAGGCAAGCTGGCGGATGCAGTGTCATGCTTTGGGCAATGTTCTGCTGGGAAACCTTGGGTCCTGCCATCCATGTGGATGTTACTTTGACACATACCACCTACCTAAGCAATGTTGCAGAGCATGTACACCTTTTCATGGAAACGGTATTCCCTGATGGCTGTGGCCTCTTTCAGCAGGATAATGCACCATGCCACAAAGCAAAAATAGTTCAGGAACGGTTTGATGAGCACAGTAACAAGTTTAGGGTGTTGACTTGGCCTAAATTCCCTAGATCCTTAATCCAATCGAGCATCTGTGGGATGTGCTGAACAATTAAGTCCGATCTATGGAGGCCCCGACCTCACAACTTACAGGACTTAAAGGATCTGCAGCTAGCATCTTGGTGCCAGATACCACAGCACACCTTCAGGGATCTAGTGGAGTCCATGCCTCGTTGGGTCAGGGCTGTTTTGGCAGCAAATGTGGGACTAAAACAATATTAGGCAGGTGGTCATAATGTTATGCCTAATCTAGCCATGGGGGTCACAGTTGTGGGAGATAATTTTGTAAATGAGGATATATGTATGAGGTGTGTGTTTGATGTAGTGTGAAATAATCGTGGGACAGCAGGAGTGAGTTCTCAGGTAAGGTTTATTCGTTAGGTCGTTTGAGCTTAAGAACAATATAAGGTTTAACACGGCATGTTGGCCGGTCACGGGCTTTGAAGAACAAATAGTTGTATCAATGATGTCAGTCTGGCAGGCCTTCTCTGCGGTACCAGGCTTTCCAAACTTGGACCAATCAATGGCAGAGATGCACCCTAGATTATTATGGTCAATCTTCGCTCCGCTGGTACCTGGAGCGGTAGTGATCTCATCATGAAGTAAACGCAGAGCGTGCTGGATGGCAATGGTGGTACCAGGCGAAATATCTAGAGTACATGCGTAGAAGACAGTGGATAAATCAGAAAAGCCGTGAAGTGTAGAGTGTAATAAAAGAAAGGGTGTTGGCCCCTGAAGGACTGAGAACTTACCCATGCTGTCTCCTGAAGAAGAATGAGGTGTTGGCAAGAGTGAGGCCGAAGACAATCCCACTGGTGGGGGCGGAAACGCCCAATTTTTAATATAATGATGTAGGGAAGTTTTAATTATAATGGTATTTGAAAAGTTGTAAATTCAAAGATAATGGTGTAAAAAAAGAGTCTAAAAGGTCTAAAAAGAAAGATGGGTGGGATTGTCTAGGCAAAGAACCAGTGACGTGTTGCATTGGGAAGATAAGGGAAATGTATATAAAGGCTGTAGTTGGAGTTCCCCGGGAAGAGGTTGTTGGGACGTTCATGCGTGAGCATCTCAATTCTTGTGTCAGCGCTGATTACAAAATAAAATCTCTTATCTGTATTCATCTAGTCTGCTTGATTGGCTTATTTAGTTTTGAGGCCTTACTAACTATGAGTCTCACTTAGACTGAGCTGTCGGGTCAGTGTGGAGCTGGAGTCAGATCTTAGTAGTGAGTACAGTAGAATTTTTTATTCCACATTGTTTTGGTGACCCCGACGTGATTTCAAAGAAAACGAGATTGGCACAGAGAGAACAGCAGAGCCCCAGACCCGGGACCTGAGGCTGTGGCCGCCGCCCACGGACCAGACACGGGATCCAACTAGGACAGAGGTAAGGCAGAAGCCTGTTTAACCGAATTTCTGCATTAGTTGTGTGTGGTCTGGGGAGGCGGAGGCGCTCAGCCCAGGGTCGGATCAGCTCTGCTCCAACCTATTGAGGCAGAGAGGCAGAGTGAGTGTAAGTTAAAACCACATAGAGTGACATGATAAATTGCATGTTTTGTATTGAAAAGACTAGATGATGTCAGATGTATGAATGTGTAAAGGCCTGTATGATCGAAAGTCCTGGTGGGTTCCAGGTGGTATGAGAGAAATTCCTGTGAAAAAGACCTTATTTGGACGCAAACGGAGCGTTTAGTAGCAGAATAGTAAGTTCTGTGAACGTGAACACCGTCACTGGAAAAAGAAAAATAAGTGTCAAGTAGCAGGTGATAAAAGAGAAGAGTAAAATTCCTGGATCCGGGGGGTAGTGAAAGGAAAATAAGAGAAGAAAAGAGAAATATAGTGAAAAATCCCGGATCTAGGTGTAAGAGAAATAAGAGATAAAGAGAATATAAAGAGAAAAAGCGCTGAATAGAAAAGTCCTGGATCCAGGTGGTAGAAAATAAAGAAAAGATTAAGAAAATAAGGAGAGGCCTGCTGTCGGCCTTTGTCTGTTGTCTGTCCTGATTGTATTGCATGCAGTGTGTGGGTGTGTTGAGTGCGAGGGGCTGTGTGAGTGTGAGTGCATGAGGAAAATAAATGGTGATTGGATGTGCGCACTGTAAATAGCACTGTATTAACCTTTTGTCTACTAACACTATTACTGTGAGAGTATAGGAAAACCAGTGTGTACATGCACACACATTGATATGGACTGTGATATATGAAACAGGTGGGGATGATAGGGCTGAAGTTGAAAAGGAACTGCAACAGAGTGGGAAAATAAGGCAGAAGTCTTTGTGAGAGTAAAGGAATCACCGTGCATGGATGTAATCATACTAAGGTTTGATATATATGTTTTAGAGGTGCATTATGTGAGAAATGAAGGGAAAGTAAGGGTAGTGATGGTGTGGACCAGAATAGCCTTTAGAATAAATCTTATAGTGAAGCGGGCGTCCACATACCGTAAGTGAGGACCTAGTGCCAAGTGTGAGCTAATGTTTCATCTCAATTTGTTGTGCACTCATTGAATTGGATGAATACGTGTATCTGTCGCTCGTATAATTGTTCCACCCTCTACTGACGTGAAAGTGTGGTTTGACATCCATGGGGTCCGTGTGAAGATGTAGCACATCGAAGGACACTATTGATCCTGAATGGTGGAAGTGTTTGTATCCGCCTACACGGGACGACACCGTGTGAGTGCTTACTTTACCGTTCCGGAGGAACTAAGTGAGGAAGTTCCCAATATTATCACAGAAAGAGCAAAAGCTCGCGGATTAGAGCTAAGTCTTAGCAGTCCACTACCATTCAAGCGAATTGGCTATAGGTTTCCAAATAGGTTTGAAAGGGAGTTCGCGGAGGCAGCGGAGTTAGGGTCAATTTAATGTGGCCTATGACCCCAAGAGGTCCTCAATACATGGAAGTTTGGATTAGCATGTGGAAGTTGGGGCAGGATCGTAGGTTCTGGAAGTGTTTCATTGCAGGAAGTTTAACAGTAGACCCTCAGGTGATGATGAAGAATTAAAAAAGAACAAGGGTGTGTGTGTGTGTGTGGAAAAAGATTGAGTGCATTCTGGAGTGGTGGAGAGGTGTGTGTGTGTGGGGGGGCATTGTGCCAAGAAAGAGTGAGTAAGAGCGGAGACATCCCCCCTAGAAGGAGGAATTTCATACAGAATAAGTGAGGGAAAAGAGTTGTACATATGAATAGGCTGAGGAGTTCAACGGCTAGAGACACGGTTTGTGGACTTGGGACGAAATCAAAAGTGGCTGAAAGCAGGCTTAGCGAGGGAGGGATATTGTGCAATCAGCAGAAGGGAATACTCAGGAAAAATCCACCTAAAACTTGGGTCTGCATTCTATTGGGCCACTCAGTGAATTGTAAAAAGTGTGACCCAGATAATACAACATTACCCTTATTGAAGTATTGAACTATTATACTGACACCATATACTGCATGCGCACTACTGTTTTCTTCAGCTGTATGGCCTTTTGCCAAGACTTAGAGATAGAAACAAGGGGAATACGCACACACTTTTGGGATGAGCGGACATATAAAGATAGAGAAGGAGTAGAGCACTGGCAGCCAGAAGATTTGATTAGAGATAAATTGTGGGCCCTGACAAAGTTTGACGGACTGTACACCTTACAAAGAACGTTCCCTGACTTAGACTGGTACGAAGCCTTGAGGAAGATTTGGCGTCCCAAGTTGTTGAGTCCTATATTGAGAGCACTAGTTGACGCTCCTGAGCCCAGCAGTGTAGCCATCCCAATATTTGATTTCATCAGTGACCCATATAAGGAGGACGACGAACCCCTGGCAGAGTTATTCCAGCCCAGACCAGGCCAGTACAATTATTGTTCGGGATTGACAGCAACTGTGACAGTAGAACCGCGACTCATACATTGGGAAAGAGGTTTTGCAACGTCAGTGCTGATTGATAAGATCAGTGCGCTCGGTGAGAAGATAAGAAAGAATCCAGTAAGGCCGAGCTTGACAGTGAAACGAATCAGCGTCGCACTGAAGTGGTCTGAAGGCAACAGGAATCCAGGAGAGAGAAGTAGCGCATACAAGGCACAACAGGGGTGCATCATGAGTGAAGGGAGAAGACAGCCTACACCAGTTGACATTATAATAGCGCAACACAAACCTGACGAGAAGTATGTCAGGAAGTGTATGAGAAAATGGCATGACAGGACTCAGGGGACATGGCAGTGGCCGGTGGAAGGAACATTTGATGAAAAGGCCTGCTCAGAAGTGAGAGAGATGCTGAGACACTGGAAGCCAAGCAAAGATGATGATAAATCCAGAGGAAAGAAGTATAGGCAATTAGAGATTCTGGAATGGTTCATGAGAGAAGGAAAGAAGGTCAGAGAAGTGGAAGAAGCGGTGAAGCGAGCGATAAAGAAGGAAGAAGAGCGGAGTAGAGAGGAGAAAGAAATAGAAAGACCACCGCCAATCTACTGTCCACCACCCAACTACAACGAGCCAATGGTGGGCAGGGAACAAGTGGGAGTGTATCCAACCTTAACGGACTGCTATGCCAACTGGACAGGATGGGAAGACGTGGAGATATCAGTTGAAAACCCAATTAAAGGAAAAATTAGAAGGAGCAAAGAAACAGGGGGAAATCACAGTGAAAATGAGGAAGAAGGGGAGGCAGAGGAGATACTGCAAAGAGCAATGAAAGAGAGTGAAGAGTATTTGCAAAAGGGAAAAGAGTTCACACACTCAACACCAGTGGGGGACAGTGCTGAGAGATATATCTCAACGTGTGCGAGTGGGCCTACAGCGCCCCCCACGCTCCCGGAAGAATGGGAAAGAGATGAACCAATGAGTGAAGAACAGGGTGTGTATAATCAATCCCGAACAGAAAAGACAACAGGGCCACCGGAAAAACAACCATGTGCTGAATACTGGCGAGAAGATCCAGAGAGACAGGTTAGAGGAGTGCTGTACATAGAGCCAAGGGAAGATGCAATAAAGAGACAGAGGGACACCAGAGAGCAGAAGGTGAGGGATAGTGTTCGTAATTTCGCGCAGCAGCTGGAAGATTTAGAGGAGCGCTTACAAAATTCAGTTACAGCGTTGGAGGAGCAGCTGGAACGGGAGCGCACGCGACCAAGAACCTTAAGGGACAAGAAGTCATTAAAAGCACCGCAGAGATATGGGTTTAATGACGAGGAAGAGGTTCGAATGAATCCCCTGGTGACAAAAGGAAGAGATGTGCAATATGTTCCATGGACATTTATGGATATGGTAGGATTAAGCTCACAGCTACCGGAGATGTGTAATGGAGGGCAGAGGTGGATTACAAAGTTTGAAGAAAAGACAGCTGAAATACTGGATGAAGCTGGACTAAAAGGAGCAATGGCTCTACCAGGCTGGGATGCTATAGCACTGGGGACATGGAGAAATAGGTTGTGGAATGAAATAAGGAAAACCTACCCCACGAAAATGGACCCAGGACAACTGGAACACATGATTCTGAAGGAAGAAGAAAATGTAGTAAAATTCATTTATGATTATCAGAATAAATGGAAGGAAGAGACAGGTGGAACATGGGACAAGACGGATACAAGTAAAGGACTGTTTAAATTAATGCTGAAGAAATGTCTGCCAGAACCAGTCCAAACCTCGTTGGATGAGGTGGTCGGTCTAAACTCCATGCCTTGGGATACCTACAAAGCACATGTGATACATTATGTGGAACAATACAGAAAGAAACAAAAGGATGAGAAAACAGCCTCAGAGGCCCTACTGACACAGCTATATAAAACACAGCTTGGCGAGTTGACAAGAGCTAGACAGAAAGAAAAGGAGAGAGAAAAAGCAGGAAAAATACAAGCCGCAGTGGTTATCCCAGCAGGCCAAGAACCAGTACAGAATAACCAAATGCTGCCGCAACAAGGACAAACACCGCAGCAACCGCAAATGATGCCACAACCGCAGGTGGCAGCACCAAACTCACAGCATCCACAAAATAGCCAGGTGTACCCAATGACTCAACCCATTAATGTCCACATTGGCGGTGCACAAGGAAGATTTAGAGGACGCCCAATGAGAGGTCGGTGGCAAGGGAGGAGGCAGCCGTGGGAACGATTTGGATCACCACCGCAGGGATATGCACCGCAGAGCCCTGGAGGGCCCCAAGGACTGAGTTACGCGCAGGCACCCCCCAATCCTCAGTATCAGCAGCCTCAACAACCACTAGAGTGCTGGGGCTGCGGAGGGAGTGGACACATGAGAAGAGACTGCCCGCATATGTATCAGCCCCAGATAGGCCCGGGACTGGGGCCCGCGCCAAATTGGAGTTGAAACGGCCCTGAGAAGCCAGAGGGGGAGAATATGCAGTATGCCACCACACTGCATCCGCAACAGGAACCAACTGTCATGGTAACACCCTAATAATGAGCGTCCTTTTCCATTCATGATCGACACAGGTGCCACATATTCATGTATAGGGCGCGAAGGCTCGAATCTCCCTCTCGCTCGGAAGACCATCAAAACAACAGGCTTCTCAGGGATCTCACAGATCTTACATTTCACAGAGCCTCAGATACTAACATTAGAAGACACCACCATTGTGGCACCACTTTTGTATTCACCCTCTACACCAGTCAATTTATTGGGACGAGATCTTTTGTGTAAATTTAAGGCTAGAATTCAGTGCAGCCCTACAGGCCTCTGGGTGACATTCCCAGACAGAACCACAGCAGAACAATATCTCATGGCTGGGACGCAGGCAGACACAGAGTGTAGCACAGTGTATTGGCTACAGAACGACAATCCCTCATTATCAGAGTTGCAGGCCAGCTATTTACAGTGGAAGCCATGGATACAGGCCATGCGGCCGGATTACACCGAACCTAAGAGCCCGTTGCACTGTACTATGTGTTTTGACCCTGACAGCACCAATGAAGAATATGCAACACTATGGTCAGACATGTTGGAAGGAAAACTGTTTGACGTAGTGACAACAGACATCTTCGTGGGCCCTCAAGGAGTGGCAGTGGCAGTTCAGTTACCCAATAACTTAAAGAGCTGGTACCAGATTACAAACTCAGTACCACACATCACACTGATGGTAGCAGGAGGATATGAATCGAAAGACCTGGGACCAATGCTCAAAGAAACTAGCCAGGTGCTGGAATGGAAGCCAACCATCAATCAGTACATGCACACCTTACCGGATGGAAAATTTATGCACATTTCTCAAAAAGGCACAGACACTTTAAGAGCCACACAAACCTTGATAGAAAAGAAAATGTCACCTATCTATCAGTTACCATTTTCAGACGACAAAGACATCGCACCAGATAAACAATCGGATACAGAAACTGAAGGGCTGTTAGCCACAATCCCAAGTGTGCTCTGGACTCAGCACTCTACGGATGTAGAACTCATAAAGTCAGCAGGACAGGTTTTGATAAAACTTAAACCTAATGTCAGGTACCCGTATCAGAAACAATATACACTAACACCACAGGCTCAGGCAGGGATAGGGCCTACACTCGAGGGGTTATTGGAGGCAGGGGTTTTAATACCAACACATAGCCGCTGCAACACTCCAATATTCCTGGTTAGAAAACCAAACTCAGATAAGTGGCGACTTGTGCATGATTTACGTGCTATTAACCATATAGTTGAGGCAGAAGCGCCCATAGTCCCAGATCCACATACGTTACTCTCCAACATCCCAGGCAATACTAAGTGGTACACGGTTATTGACTTGTGTTCAGCATTTTTCAGTATTCCACTGCATCCAGATTCACAACATTTGTTTGCGTTCATGTATAACGGCCAACAGTACACATACACGAGATTGCCCCAGGGCTATTGTGAAAGCCCATCAATTTTCAATCGAATTGTGGCTAGGGATCTAGCTTCATTGGATATTGATAGTCTTCTCCTGACATATGTTGATGACATCTTGATTTGTAGCCCAACTAAAGAACAGTGCCAGGCAGACTCCCTAAAAGTATTGAGACTCTTAGCAGAAAATGGACACAAGGTGAGCAAGGAAAAGTTACAGTTCTGCAAACAGGAAGTAGAGTATCTAGGAAGAGTTTTGCATGGCACTAGTCGTAAGCTGTCGCCTACGCATCTAGAGGCGGTCCGTAAAGCCCCGAAACCGCAAACGGTTGGGCAGATGTTGTCTTTCTTGGATATGGTGGGTTATAGCAGACAGTGGATAGTAGATTTTGCATTGAAGGTAGCTCCACTACGTGCGTTGATAAAAGCAGCTGATCAAAAGAAAGCTGCATTGGTTTGGACGATGGAGGCCGTTGCAGCTTTCGAAATGCTGAAGGAGGATCTTTGTACAGCACCAGCGCTAGCGAGTCCTGATTACGGTAAGCCATTCTTCCTGTATGTATCAGAAAAACGAGGCTTCGCTAATGCCGTGTTAACTCAGCAACAGGGACCGGTCAAGCAGCCTGTTGCTTACTTTAGCTGCAGGCTAGACAACATTGAGAGTGGTATGCCGCCGTGTTATCGTGGATTAGCAGCAGCAGCCTTTGCGTATCAAAAGGCGTCAACCATTACAATGGGCCATCCTACTGTATTGTACACTACACATGCGCTACACGCCCTGCTTACCAGTCCGACATTTGTGATAACTCATGCACGGAAGACAGGCTACGACGTAATTCTCTCTTCACCAGAATTGACTATTCAAAGATGCCAGACAGTTAATCCAGCTGATAGAATGATGACCCCATTGGATGGTGAACCGCACGATTGTCAGCAAGTTTCAACCACATACTCTAAAGCGCATCAAGACCTTGAAAATCAACCTTTGCCACATTCGGATGTAACCTTTTTTGGTGACGGTTCGTGCTTTAGAGGCCCAGACGGGAACTTGGCGGGTTACGCCATAGTAGCGCCCAGTAATGATTTGACTAGCTTTGTTACTGTTCAGTCTACGGCTGTTTCTCAACCATGTTCCGCACAATTGGCTGAGTTAAAAGCGCTCGCCGCAGCTTGTAAGCTAGCTGCAGGGAAATCTTGTACTATTTTCACGGATTCTCAGTATGCTTATGGTGTGTGTCATTACTTCGGCCCTACATGGGCCCAGAGAGGGTTATTGAGAGCAGATGGCTCTCCTGTGACGCATGGAATGGCCATAACTGATTTGTTACATGCTATTACTCTGCCAGCTAAACTAGCCATCGTCAAATGTTTAGCGCATAAAACAGATGGCTCTTTTGTTACCAGTGGAAAGACTGCAGCAGATGAGGCAGCAAAATCAGCAGCTTTAGGACATACCAACATTATGCTTGTGACCGACTCTGAAGGCGATGACTACCCAGAAACGGACTTAACCTCCTTAGCCGCAGCGCAAAACTCGGCCTCAGTGTATGAGATATCTAAGTGGATAAAAAGGGGGGCGGTTAAGAATGCACGGCCAGGCGTATGGCGGGGTCCTCAGGGACATTTTGTGGCTCCTCTCTCAGTTCTCACATCGTTGATTAATGATGCGCATGGCTTGAGCCATTGCGCAAGGGGGGAAGTGATCAAACGGATTCAAAGAGCATGGTGGTCTCCGTATTTAGCTCAGATGGTTGATCACAGGTTAGCACATTGTGAAATATGCGCAGAATACAACAACAGGAAAAGTTTTACTGCCCCAATAGGTCACATACCAGAGCCAGATGGACCATTCAGGCATCTGATCATTGACTTCATGGATATGGCTGAGGTGAAGGAGAAGAAAAGGTATGTTTTGGTGGTGGAGGATAGGTTTAGTAGATGGGTGGAGGCGCACCCAACAGCTAAAGCAGATGCAGATTCAGTGGCTAAATTTTTGTGTCGTGAGGTGATTCCAAGGTTTGGTATTCCTGATAAGATCAGCTCAGACAGTGGTACTCACTTTGTGAACAATGTGATTCGAAGAGTGTTCCAGTATTTAAGAATACGACACAGATTGGGCTGTGTCTATCACCCACAGTCGCAGGGAATGGTGGAAAGGGCCAATGGAACATTAAAAGCGAAGCTGGCAAAAATTTGTGAAGCTAGAAAAATGAATTGGGTGCAAGCTTTGCCATTAGCACTGATGAGCATGAGAATGCAAACTAACCGAATGACGCATCTAACCCCGCATGAAATGCTTACAGGACGACCTATGCCTGTGCCTTATCTACGAGGGCCCTATAAGGGCCCTTCGCTGGAGCAGCTTGAAAGTGAGCTTGGCAATTATGTGAAGCACTTGACTGAAATACACCGAGCTATATTCCAACAGGTGAAAGGTGCTACAGAGGGAAGGACGAGCGAAATTGACGAGGAGCTGAGGACTGTGAAACCAGGAGACTGGGTGTATGTCAAGGTCTTCAAGAGAAGATGGAATGAGCCCAGATGAGTTGGACCACTAAAAGTTGTCTTAGCTACTCCAATAGCCGTAAAGGTCGAAGGTAAGACTGCTTGGTTTCATCTAAATCACTGTTGCAGAGCACCAGATCCAGGGGCTGGAGCGAGACGTGAAAGAGCGCAGGAACAGGATCCACTGATAAGGGAATTCGAGACGCGAAGGCGTGATCCAGCTGTTCCCGCCTCACAACCCCCTTCGGTACAAGCGCCCCACCCGCAGAGCCAGGAGTACCAACCGTGGGAGAGTCCAGCAGAACAAGAAGAAGACGACCCAAGGGAAGGGCCTTCACAACACGATGTGGGAGATACAGGACCTGCCTATAGAACTAGAGCCCGTGCACGGCGAGAACACTGAAAGAGAAAGGAGAGAGAGGAACGATGACCAAGAAATAAATGAAGAGGAGGGAAACGGTGATCAAATCAACAGAACGGACTGGGGCTTATTGGTACTTGTAATAATAGCACTGCTGTGTATAGGACTATGGACGTACACACTTATGCGAGTCTTTGGTGATGATGAACAAATGAATGATGAAACTAGGGGAATGTATTATATTGAGCAATCACCAACAACACTGCCCAGAGTACGCAGAGACACTGCACAGTCAATGAGCCTTATGAGTAGATTAGACCAGGAGTTGTGGACAAACAACTTGTTTTACCAATGGCTAAGTTACACAGCACACGAAGCAGGAAACACCTCGTGCATAGTGTGCCATGACAGGACATCGCGAGCTCCCAGGGTTTTTCCAACGAGAGGACCAGAAGGTTGTAACAGCACCAAGCACAACCTACGCCGCCTATGCCCATTCGTTTGTCTTATGCATTCTATCTCATGTGCTTACGGCCCAACCAGGTTGAAGAAGTTGAATAGCACCTGTGAGTATGAGGAGATCGGGACTGAGGGACATCCACCCATCAGAGTGAGTGAGCGTCAGGGACAGAGATACCCATTCTGTGTATGTTCAAACGGATCACAGATGTTCGTCGGCAACATTTCTAAAGACTGTGACATGACGGCAGATACAAAAGGATTGAAGATTAACGTGTGGAGACAGTGGAAAAAGGACTATATTGATCTGAACCAGCCTGACCTATCTAATGGGACTAGGCCGCTGGCTGATGTATTCTGGTATTGTGGATATAGTGTTGCTAGGCAGACCCTGCCACCCGGATGGGGAGGATGCTGTGCAACAGTGGTGCTGACAGGAAAACTAACTGTGCTGCAAGAAAAGGAGATTAATGCATCAGGTCGACGAATTAAGCGCGACTTGGGACGATTTGACAGGAGCAGTGGGGTTTATGTGGATTGGAGAGGGGTTCCGGTGGGAGTCCCTGATGAACATGCTGCCATTGGTCGACCAGGAGCAGGAGCACTGACCTTTTTCTTGCCATGGGCACAGATTGGTAAAAACGTGAGATGGATTAACTACATTTGGTACAATCAACAAAGGTTCATGAACTACACAATACAAGCATTGGATTTGATTCAAGAACAACTGCATGCAACATCTACCATGGCCTTACAGAACAGCCTTATCCTGGACACCATGAGAGCCCCGGAAGAAGGAGTGTGTACTATGTTTGGAGACCAATGTTGTACTTACATTCCAATACACACTGGTCCAGAGGGTAACCTGAGTAAAATATTGAGGCAAATGAAAGATCTTAGAGATGAGCATGTAGAAAACACATATAAACCAACAAATGATTGGCTGGCATGGTTGTTCTCCTCAAATTGGAGAGCCGTCATACTTAGGATAGGAACAGTTGTAGGTGTGGTTTTAGTGATACTCGCCGTTCTGTTGTGTTGTGTAGTCCCACTACTGCGTTCCATGATTACACAGATGACGCACACATTGTTTGGCCAATATGTTCAGATGACACATGAGATTGAGTCTCCGTTTAAACCCAGCAATGGCAGTGATGAATTGGACTTAATAAAGATGATTGCATAATGGAGGGGGATTGGAGGCATATATGGAGGTATTTATGGGGTAGGTTGTTGAAAAATGATTTGGGAGAGTGGGAGCCAAATGTAGGATTGCTAGAGTACCCTTTTATAGACAGACGTACATTGGTGAGGGAGATTTACGCAGACAGGATGTACATCACAGAGATACAAACATTCGCATACACTCCGAGGCAGACAGCGCAGTTACCTATTGTGGTAGAACATGCACATTATAGTGTAGAACGGTTGCTTAATCTAGCGTACAGGAGGAAGAGAAGGTTCGGAATATGGATAGGCGTTCCTCTTAGAAAGAGGGTAGAGGTCATTACAGTCAAGTTAGGGGAAGATGTATTGTGGACCAATGTTCCTAGACGAATGATGGAGCTGCTGAGAGCCTTGCCGTTCCAACCATCGGGCGGGGGCTAAGTGATGTGCTAGTAACCTCTCCTTAGCCTCCCAACGGCCCCTCTACGTGGCGCAAAGTCACATGGGCAGAAGAACAACAGGGGATATCATAAAGGATGTGGGTTGTGTTATGTCGGCGTGTCGTATTATATTGTGTTTTAAGTCACTAATGTTTATGCATGCAACACTATTATCATTTACGTGTGTTTTGAAATACTACTGATGAAAAAGCGTAATCAGCTTCTTATATGAATCTATCCGTATGCCAAGTGTCAAATGTGCCGGGATCACTGGAGAAGTCTTATAATGACTACTGAATGATTGAATGTTACTCATTTATGCATCTTAATGACAACTGCTGATTTATGGTTAAAGGGAACATAATAATAATGATTCAGGCTTATTGGTCGTGTGGGAATGAGTGGTAGACATTACTGAATGTGTTATAAACATAGAGTTAGTTGATACTTAATGTTTGCACACTTGAAGCTCTCTGCAGGTACAGTGGCTGGGTAGGTAAGGTGATGAGATCTCGAGAGTGACTGAGGACAGAGTGACTGAGGTTCCAATCTGGCTCATGGTACAGATCCCAATAATGCCCTACTGAAGAATCAAGAGAAGACGGACCAGCAACACAAAAGCCACACCAGAGTCAGAGGTGTTGGGCAACGGGAAAGCTGCTACCCAAAAAGGGGGCAGCCGGTGACCAGAGAAGAAGGCCGGTTAGCCAAAGATGGGTAAGATCTCACTGGGTGGGACAACCTAAGGCAGGCACGGTCGTGCTGCTGGTCACCGGGCGTGAAACGGAAACAACGTGGATTGCATGTAACCAGGGGCACCTGGTGAGTAGGGTTGGGATCCAGGTGGGTATGAAATTGATTGGCGAATGTGAGAGAACGAGTGAGGTGGGCAATAGCAAGACTGAGAAGAACTACATGCAGTGGTACCTGCACAGAGCTTGGAGTACTTATTACATTCCTTAACGAGTATATAATTCAAATGCAATTGTTTACTAGCACCACGATAGTAGCGAAACACTGAAAACGAATCATACGAGTATATAATCCTTGTGCTGATTTATGTACGTATATAAGGCATGTATGCATAGCATCTGAACAAGTTGAGTGTGTTGTGACTTGAGTCACAAAAGGGAGGAATGTGGGAGATAATTTTGTAAATGAGGATATATGTATGAGGTGTGTGTTTGATGTAGTGTGAAATAATCGGGGGACAGCAGGAGTGAGTTCTCAGGTAAGGTTTATTCGTTAGGTCGTTTGAGCTTAAGAACAATATAATGTTTAACACGGCATGTTGGCCGGTCACGGGCCTTGCACACAGGCTGCAAGGGCTTTGAAGAACAAATAGTTGTATCAATGATGTCAGTCTGGCAGGCCTTCTCTGCGGTACCAGGCTTTCCAAACTTGGACCAATCAATGGCAGAGATGCACCCTAGATTATTATGGTCAATCTTCGCTCCGCTGGTACCTGGAGCGGTAGTGATCTCATCATGAAGTAAACGCAGCGCGTGCTGGATGGCAATGGTGGTACCAGGCGAAATATCTAGAGTACATGCGTAGAAGACAGTGGATAAATCAGAAAAGCCGTGAAGTGTAGAGTGTAATAAAAGAAAGGGTGTTGGCCCCTGAAGGACTGAGAACTTACCCATGCTGTCTCCTGAAGAAGAATGAGGTGTTGGCAAGAGTGAGGCCGAAGACAATCCCACTGGTGGGGGCGGAAACGCCCAATTTTTAATATAATGATGTAGGGAAGTTTTAATTATAATGGTATTTGAAAAGTTGTAAATTCAAAGATAATGGTGTAAAAAAAGAGTCTAAAAGGTCTAAAAAGAAAGATGGGTGGGATTGTCTAGGCAAAGAACCAGTGACGTGTTGCATTGGGAAGATAAGGGAAATGTATATAAAGGCTGTAGTTGGAGTTCCCCGGGAAGAGGTTGTTGGGACGTTCATGCATGAGCATCTCAATTCTTGTGTCAGCGCTGATTACAAAATAAAATCTCTTATCTGTATTCATCTAGTCTGCTTGATTGGCTTATTTAGTTTTGAGGCCTTACTAACTGAGTCTCACTTAGACTGAGCTGTCGGGTCAGTGTGGAGCTGGAGTCAGATTTTAGTAGTGAGTACAGTAGAATTTTTATTCCACACAGTCCAGTGACTTCTGTGCCGGTCCCAAGCTCGGATAAATAGAGAGGATTGCGTCAGAAAGGGCATCCGGCATAAAACATTGCCAAATTTAACCATGCGAATCGTCACTTGAGGATGCAAAAGATAGGGATAGGTGGAGAGAGATGATTCGCTGTGGCTACCCCTGAAGGGAAAAGCCGAAAAAAGAGGAGGAGGTCATAATGTTATGCCTGATCTGTGTATTTTAGCTATTTAACTTTTAAGAATATCTCACTGTTCACTTACATAAAAATGTTCCCAATGGATAGTACAGTCTGCATGAAAATCTCATTTTTAGCTGTTAGAACTCCATTGACACAGCTTTAATGGGATTCTATGGCACCTCAAAATTCACTGTGTTATAATTTGAGGAAAGATTACGTTTTTTTTATTTATTTATTGTGAGATCTAGCTAGTTAACTGTCAATACCTACACTACCATTCAAAGGTTTAGGATCACTTGGAAATTTTCTTGCTTTCCAGTTGTGCACTGAGGCATTCCACTCCTTTTTCTGTTCTGGTTAGAACCAGTTTACATCGTTCTATGAAATTTCACAGTATAGAAACAAGGAACATACTTTCTTTCTGGCCATTTTGAGCCTGTAAACAAACCCACAACTCCTGATGATGCAGATACTAAACTAACCTAAAGAAAGCCATTATAAGCTATTATTATTATTATTATTGCTCCCTTAATCAGAACAGTGGTTCTCCATCTGTGCTAGCACTATTGCAAAAGGGTTTCTAACCATCAATTAGCCTTATAAAATGAGACTGAAACAGATGATTTTATAAAATATATCTTTGTTTTTTTAATATGAATACCTAAAGTTTTGTTCATATCTATATGTGCAAAGTCAAGACATTGTGTGTAACATGTGTAACAAATTCCCCCTTTCACCAGGCCTTGCAGTTCCCAGCAGTTGAATGTTGACCTTTATATATACATAGAATTATATTATCTGTATATCTGAAAATGTACATTTTGTTGCCTCTTTCTCTCTCAGTTTTATCAAACCTTGCCACCCTCCTCTGAGTTCTATCTTTAACTACTCATCACTAAGTGGGTGATTTTTGTTTGTTTCTTTCATTTCACAACATGACATGATGAAAATGCTAAGAGACATCTACCAGGCCACAAGAGATGGTAACATTGTAGACCATCCCATTTTACTGAACTATAAAAGCCGATCATTTCATTAGGATGACCTCCTTCCCTGCATTTCTCAAAAAAGGTGAGACAACTGCTTAAAGTAAAGACTGTATTTTTCCATGATCATAAATGAAATTTGAAGTAACAACTGATGTACAGTACAGCTGAACTGAATTTTTAATGTGTATTTAATAATGGTAAAATAGAATTTTCTTACATATAGCTTTCAGTTACAAATTTCTAAAACAAACATTAGACATATTAGTACTAAGTGGGAGAATATAATTAAATGGCAGTACTTTTGATTCAGGGTTAGGGGGGATTCATGCTTCATTATACAACAATTTAACAACTAAAACTGTCAGTAGTGGTGTCTTGGAAGAACTACAACTTATAACAGATTCTAAGAGACACAGATTTATATTATACCGCAGCATTGTACACTAAAAGAAAAACATCATGCTTTACATGTGAAACATTCAAACAGATCATATAAAGTATTGTTTTAATATCTTCTTTCTAATTAATATTTCTTCCTTCTGTAGCAAAGCTGGAAAACACAATGGAAAATAGATCAACTTTTACCACATTCATTCTGGATGGCTACTATGTAATGGACAAACAGAAGCATCTGTTCATTTTTATTTTTCTCTTACTCTACGCTGGAATTTTTATCCTGAACTCACTTCTCATTGCTGTAATCTATTTTGAAAAAGCACTGCATAATCCAATGTGTATATTTTTATGCAATCTGTCATGTAATGGTATATATGGCAGCACAAGTCTGATCCCACATCTGATATTTAATCTCACTACTGAGGAGCATAGGATATCTTTAACAAATTGTCTCATACAAATCTTATGTTTACACACTTATAATATTATTGAACTAACTATATTGGCCTTTATGAGCTATGACCGTTATGTTGCTATTTGTTACCCACTTCACTATCATGATATGATGTCGACAAGAAAGTTGCAGGTATTTATATTTTTTGCATGGTCTTATCCATTAGTTGCTTTTTTTATATTTGAAACCTTCACAATACGCTTAACCTTTTGCAAAGAAATTATAGATAAGACACACTGTGTAAATTTTGAACTCATTAAACTCTCTTGCACAGACATCACTATCCACAACAAAGTTGGACTTGGTCTAATGGCTATTTACTTGATTCCACAGGTTATAATGATTTTATTCTCTTATGCAATGATTTTGCGTGTTTGCATATATTCTTCTAAGGAATGTCAAAACAAAGCCATCCAAACATGTACACCTCATCTTCTTGCTGTTTTGAATTATTTTGTTGGAGTATTTTTTGAAGTAATACAAAGTCGGCTAGATTCAAGGTATTTCCCTTACGAATTCCGAAATTTCATGTCTATATATTTTATGATATTTCCTCCTCTGTTAAATCCAGTTATCTATGGCATGAGTGTTCAGGTTATAAAGAAACATATTCAGAATTTTTTATTTGGTAAAAAAGTTGATCCCTTTAGAAATTAAGACAGGGTGAAAAAGTTCATACATTTTGAGTTATTGCTTCTGTTTTGTCTTCTGTTTTTCATAATGGTCACTGAAGCCTAATTATGTTTCTTCCACTGTTTATGGATAGGAGTCCAAGTAAAAATAGCTTTAATTTAATTAACTTAGCAATCCTTTGCTTCTAAGGGATACTTTTAATCTTAATCTTTCAGGCCTTTTTAACATGCTGGTATTTCCTGTGAAATACTTTAGATCCACTTCTGTTAAAGCTTCTGGTTTAATTGAGCTCTTGCAGAATATGTTTGTTTTTCTGCAAAATGAAATGTCTTTTCTTCTTTTCACAGACTTAAGTGTTTAATTAATTAATTAATAAATTCAGTTTTTCTGGTGACTTTTAGTGGCCCAAAACCTTTTTAAGACACTATAATTTCTTTTATCTCAACTTGCTATCCTCCTCTGTTAAATCCAGTTATGGTATGAATTCAGATTCAGAGCCATCAAAAAGCCATCACTGCTTAGGGCAATCTCCAAATTTAATGTACTCATTTTAGTACTCCAGTTACTAAAAGAGATGCAGATAGATTTATATATATGTCCATATTTGCATATTTATTGCATTTAATTTCTTATTTATGTTGTCTTGTGTTCAGTGTGATCATAGAGGCACAATTATCCCATTGTCTATGTATAGGAATAGAACTAATATGGCTTTATGATTATGGCATATGCTTATTAATCTGAGACACTTCTAACCTTAACCTTTCAGGTCGTCCTATAACAGGCATTGTTACTGATCTATGTAATACCTCAAATGCACGTAATAAACTATTATAACTCTGACCATTTCTATCTGTTTTGAAATCTTCCAATTTCTGCAGAATTAGAAGACTTAGATACCCCTCACATATATAACTACCAGTGGTGGTTGGTGGGTGTTACAACCTTTTTAACGATGGTCTAGGGGTGAAAGGAGTAACATTGAGATTGTGGCGACTCTGTAAAATGGTGGAGGCAACCTTTAAGATAGGAGAAGCACATATCTGTGCATCAGTGATTAAAAGCAAGAAAAAACTTTAAGCAGACAATTTTAGCAGCATCTGCCATCACTTAGCTAGCTAAATTTCAGTGAAGAAGCTAGCTAGACCATTAAATAACAAGCAAAATAACACAAATAACCACATGTAACTTTATACTTACAATTTATTTACCACATTTACAAATAATTTCCATTTTTACAGATATAATTAAGAGTCACACTAGTTGTGTAAAATGGGGATGGATTAGGTTACTTAACTAACCACTATTGTAGCTCCAAACCCTCTGTGGTAATATGTTTAATGTTGAAATATCAGTCATATTTATTATTGTATTTAAGACTGCTTGTTACAAGGTTCAGTCCCTTTGAGAGGTATTCCAATCATCATATGGGGAAGCTCTATATCTGTGCTGGACAAAGTGCACTGACAATGGAGCTTAATTATTATTATTTTGTTCCTTAGCGTTTGTCCCGCACACTTGCAGGGTCCGCTGGGTTTTTTTTTTGGTAGCGGATCAATCGACCCCCGCGATTTGGCACAGGTTTTACGCCAGATGCCCTTCCTGTCACAACCCTCCCATTTTTATCCAGGCTTGGGACTGGCACTGAGAGCCAACTCTTCAGAGGCTGGGGTGGCGCCCCGCCCACGAATCGAACTCGGGCCGCGGCAATGAGAGTGCGGGATCCTGCCGCTGGACCACCAGGAGGCCAAAATGGAGCTCAATAATGTATCTATATTATACACCGATCAGCCATGTGAATAACACTGATTATCTCCTCATAATGGCACCTCTTAGTGGGTGGGATATATTAGGCAGCAAGTGAACATTTTGTCCTCAAAGTTGATGTGTTAGAATCAGGAAAAATGGGCAAGTGTAAGGATTTGAGTTTGACAAAGGGCCAAATTGTGAGGCTAGACGACTGGATCAGAGCATCTCCAAAACTGCAGCTCTTATGGGATGTTCCCAGTCTGCAGTGGTCAGTATCTAATGAAAATGGTCCAAGGAAGGAACAGTGGCAACAGGGACATGCGCGGCCAAGGCTCAGTGATGCACGTGGGGAGTGAAGGCTGGCCCAATAGCTGAGGTTGGGAGGTGAAGGCTGGTTCTGATAAAAATCAACAACGTGTTTGTTAGATCCAATTCCAGATTGCTGAAAGAAGTGATACATGCAGCTAGAGAGCCTCTTCTCAATATTATTTATATTTATATATTAATCTAGGTTATGTCCCAAAATCTCTCAAGTTAGCAGTTATTAAGCCTCTTCTTAAGAAACCGAAACTAGACCCTGATGAAATATCAAATTACAGACCTATTTCAAACCTTCTGTTTATATCAATAATACTAGAAAAAGTGGTGTCAGCTCAATTATGCTCCTTCCTACAGGAAAACAATATCCTTGAAGAATTTCAGTCAGGTTTTAGGCCCCATCATAGTACAGAAACTGCACTAATTAAAATCACAAATGACTTGCTTTTAGCTTCGGACCAAGGCTGCATCTCGATTTTAGTCCTGCTTGATCTTAGTGCTACATTCGACACTATAGATCATAACATTCTCATAGATCGCTTACAAAATCACATAGGTATGCAGGGACAGGCATTAAAATGGTTTAGATCCTACCTGTCTGATTGATACCACTTTGTAGATTTAAATGGAGAACTGTCCAGTGTAGTGCCAGTGAAATACAGGGTCCCACAAGGGTCAGTTTTAGGACCTCTGCTTTTCTTGGTATACATGCTTCCATTGGGTAACATCTTTAGAAGGCATGGGATTACTTTCCATTGTTATGCCTATGATACCCAGTTATATATCTCATCAAAACCAGATGAAATATCTAATTTGTCTAGATTAACTGAGTGTTTATTAAAGACTGGATGACCGATAATTTTCTATTACTAAATTCTGATAAGACAGAGATATTGCCCAAAAACTAGTACACAGAAGTTCTCGCAATTCAGCTTGCATTTAGAAGGATGTACTGTTACTACTAGCTCATCAGTGAAAGACCCGGGCGTAATATTAGACAGCAACTTATCCTTTGAAAATCATATTTCCAATATTACAAAAACAGCCTTCTTCCATCTTAGAAATATTGCCAAGCTTAGAAACTTTTTATCTGTATCTGATGCAGAAAAACTAGTTCATGCATTCATGACCTCCAGACTGGACTATTGTAATGCATTACTAGGTGGTTGTCCTGCATCTTTTATAAACAAGCTACAGTTAGTCCAGAATGCAGCCGCCAGAGTTCTTACCAGATCAAGAAAATATGACCATATAACCCCAATATTATCATCCCTGCTCTGGCTACCTGTTAAACTTAGAATTGACTATAAATTAGCACTATTTACGTTCAAGGCTCTAAATGGTTTAGCTCCCACGTATCTAGCCAGTCTTCTAACACGTTACAATCCACCACGCTCTTTAAGATCACAAAATTCCGGATTTCTAGTAGTTCCCAGAATATCAATGTCCACAAAAGGGGGTAGACCATTTTCGTATTTAGCTCCTAAACTCGCCTCAGTCACCTCAGGCTTGCTCACTTGGGATAACATCTAGGACTGTTTGTCTGTTTGTCTGTTTATATGTTTGTTGTTTTCTTATGTTGTTTCTCATGTAAAGCTGCTTTGGGACAATGCTCTTTGTTAAAAGCGCTATACAAATAAAATTGAATTGAACTTGAATTGAACTTTGACACGTACCACCTACCTAAGCAATGTTGCAGAGCATGTACACCTTTTCATGGAAACGGTATTCCCTGATGGCTGTGGACTCTTTCAGCAGGATAATGCACCATGCCATAAAGCAAAAATAGTTCAGGAACGGTTTGATGAGCACAGTAACAAGTTTAGGGTGTTGACTTGGCCTAAATTCCCCAGATCCTTAATCCAATCGAGCATCTGTGGGATGTGCTGAACAGTTAAGTCCGATCTATGGAGGCCCCAACCTCGCATCTTAAAGGACTTAAAGGATCTGCAGCTAGCATCTTGGTGCCAGATACCACAGCACACCTTCAGGGATCTAGTGAAGTCCATGCCTCGTTGGGTCAGGGCTGTTTTGGCAGCAAACGGGGGACTAAAACAATATTAGGCAGGTGGTCATAATGTTATGCCTGATCTGTATATTTTAGCTATTTAACTTTTAAGAATATCTCACTGTTCACTTACATAAAAATGTCCCCAATGGATAGTACAGTCTGCATGAAAATCTCATTTTTAGCTGTTAGAACTCCATTGACACAGCTTTAATGGGATTCTATGGCACCTCAAAATTCACTGTGTTATAATTTGAGGAAAGATTACGTTTTTTTTATTTATTTATTGTGAGATCTAGCTAGTTAACTGTCAATACCTACACTACCATTCAAAGGTTTAGGATCACTTGGAAATTTTCTTGCTTTCCAGTTGTGCACTGAGGCATTCCACTCCTTTTTCTGTTCTGGTTAGAACCAGTTTACATCGTTCTATGAAATTTCACAGTATAGAAACAAGGAACATACTTTCTTTCTGGCCATTTTGAGCCTGTAAACAAACCCACAACTCCTGATGATGCAGATACTAAACTAACCTAAAGAAAGCCATTATAAGCTATTATTATTATTATTATTGCTCCCTTAATCAGAACAGTGGTTCTCCATCTGTGCTAGCACTATTGCAAAAGGGTTTCTAACCATCAATTAGCCTTATAAAATGAGACTGAAACAGATGATTTTATAAAATATATCTTTGTTTTTTTAATATGAATACCTAAAGTTTTGTTCATATCTATATGTGCAAAGTCAAGACATTGTGTGTAACATGTGTAACAAATTCCCCCTTTCACCAGGCCTTGCAGTTCCCAGCAGTTGAATGTTGACCTTTATATATACATAGAATTATATTATCTGTATATCTGAAAATGTACATTTTGTTGCCTCTTTCTCTCTCAGTTTTATCAAACCTTGCCACCCTCCTCTGAGTTCTATCTTTAACTACTCATCACTAAGTGGGTGATTTTTGTTTGTTTCTTTCATTTTACAACATGACATGATGAAAATGCTAAGAGACATCTACCAGGCCACAAGAGATGGTAACATTGTAGACCATCCCATTTTACTGAACTATAAAAGCCGATCATTTCATTAGGATGACCTCCTTCCCTGCATTTCTCAAAAAAGGTGAGACAACTGCTTAAAGTAAAGACTGTATTTTTCCATGATCATAAATGAAATTTGAAGTAACAACTGATGTACAGTACAGCTGAACTGAATTTTTAATGTGTATTTAATAATGGTAAAATAGAATTTTCTTACATATAGCTTTCAGTTACAAATTTCTAAAACAAACATTAGACATATTAGTACTAAGTGGGAGAATATAATTAAATGGCAGTACTTTTGATTCAGGGTTTGGGGGGATTCATGCTTCATTATACAACAATTTAACAACTAAAACTGTCAGTAGTGGTGTCTTGGAAGAACTACAACTTATAACAGATTCTAAGAGACACAGATTTATATTATACCGCAGCATTGTACACTAAAAGAAAAACATCATGCTTTACATGTGAAAACATTCAAACAGATCATATAAAGTATTGTTTTAATATCTTCTTTCTAATTATTATTTCTTCCTTCTGTAGCAAAGCTGGAAAACACAATGGAAAATAGATCAACTTTTACCACATTCATTCTGGATGGCTACTATGTAATGGACAAACAGAAGCATTTGTTCATTTTTATTTTTCTCCTCCTCTACGCTGCTATTTTTATCCTGAACTCACTTCTCATTGCTGTAATCTATTTTGAAAAAGCACTGCATAATCCAATGTGTATATTTTTATGCAATCTGTCATGTAATGGTATTTATGGCAGTACAAGTCTGATCCCACATCTGATATTTAATCTCACTACTGAGGAGCATAGGATATCTTTAACAAATTGTCTCATACAAATCTTATGTTTACACACTTATAATATTATTGAACTAACTATATTGGCCTTTATGAGCTATGACCGTTATGTTGCTATTTGTTACCCACTTCACTATCATGATATGATGTCGACAAGAAAGTTGCAGGTATTTATATTTTTTGCATGGTCTTATCCATTAGTTGCTTTTTTTATATTTGAAACCTTCACAATACGCTTAACTTTTTGCAAAGAAATTATAGATAAGACACACTGTGTAAATTTTGAACTCATTAAACTATCTTGCACAGACATCACTATCCACAACAAAGTTGGACTTGGTCTAATGGCTATTTACTTGATTCCACAGGTTATAATGATTTTATTCTCTTATGCAATGATTTTGCGTGTTTGCATATATTCTTCTAAGGAATGTCAAAACAAAGCCATCCAAACATGTACACCTCATCTTCTTGCTGTTTTGAATTATTTTGTTGGAGTATTTTTTGAAGTAATACAAAGTCGGCTAGATTCAAGGTATTTCCCTTACGAATTCCGAAATTTCATGTCTATATATTTTATGATATTTCCTCCTCTGTTAAATCCAGTTATCTATGGCATGAGTGTTCAGGTTATAAAGAAACATATTCAGAATTTTTTATTTGGTAAAAAAGTTGATCCCTTTAGAAATTAAGACAGGGTGAAAAAGTTCATACATTTTGAGTTATTGCTTCTGTTTTGTCTTCTGTTTTTCATAATGGTCATTGAAGCCTAATTATGTTTCTTCCACTGTTTATGGATAGGAGTCCAAGTAAAAATAGCTTTAATTTAATTAACTTAGCAATCCTTTGCTTCTAAGGGATACTTTTAATCTTAATCTTTCAGGCCTTTTTAACATGCTGGTATTTCCTGTGAAATACTTTAGATCCACTTCTGTTAAAGCTTCTGGTTTAATTGAGCTCTTGCAGAATATGTTTGTTTTTCTGCAAAATGAAATGTCTTTTCTTCTTTTCACAGACTTAAGTGTTTAATTAATTAATTAATAAATTCAGTTTTTCTGGTGACTTTTAGTGGCCCAAAACCTTTTTAAGACACTATAATTTCTTTTATCTCAACTTGCTATCCTCCTCTGTTAAATCCAGTTATGGTATGAATTCAGATTCAGAGCCATCAAAAAGCCATCACTGCTTAGGGCAATCTCCAAATTTAATGTACTCATTTTAGTACTCCAGTTACTAAAAGAGATGCAGATAGATTTATATATATGTCCATATTTGCATATTTATTGCATTTAATTTCTTATTTATGTTGTCTTGTGTTCAGTGTGATCATAGAGGCACAATTATCCCATTGTCTATGTATAGGAATAGAACTAATATGGCTTTATGATTATGGCATATGCTTATTAATCTGAGACACTTCTAACCTTAACCTTTCAGGTCGTCCTATAACAGGCATTGTTACTGATCTATGTAATACCTCAAATGCACGTAATAAACTATTATAACTCTGACCATTTCTATCTGTTTTGAAATCTTCCAATTTCTGCAGAATTAGAAGACTTAGATACCCCTCACATATATAACTACCAGTGGTGGTTGGTGGGTGTTACAACCTTTTTAACGATGGTCTAGGGGTGAAAGGAGTAACATTGAGATTGTGGCGACTCTGTAAAATGGTGGAGGCAACCTTTAAGATAGGAGAAGCACATATCTGTGCATCAGTGATTAAAAGCAAGAAAAAACTTTAAGCAGACAATTTTAGCAGCATCTGCCATCACTTAGCTAGCTAAATTTCAGTGAAGAAGCTAGCTAGACCATTAAATAACAAGCAAAATAACACAAATAACCACATGTAACTTTATACTTACAATTTATTTACCACATTTACAAATAATTTCCATTTTTACAGATATAATTAAGAGTCACACTAGTTGTGTAAAATGGGGATGGATTAGGTTACTTAACTAACCACTATTGTAGCTCCAAACCCTCTGTGGTAATATGTTTAATGTTGAAATATCAGTCATATTTATTATTGTATTTAAGACTGCTTGTTACAAGGTTCAGTCCCTTTGAGAGGTATTCCAATCATCATATGGGGAAGCTCTATATCTGTGCTGGACAAAGTGCACTGACAATGGAGCTTAATTATTATTATTTTGTTCCTTAGCGTTTGTCCCGCACACTTGCAGGGTCCGCTGGGTTTTTTTTTTTGGTAGCGGATCAATCGACCCCCGCGATTTGGCACAGGTTTTACGCCAGATGCCCTTCCTGTCACAACCCTCCCATTTTTATCCAGGCTTGGGACTGGCACTGAGAGCCAACTCTTCAGAGGCTGGGGTGGCGCCCCGCCCACGAATCGAACTCGGGCCGCGGCAATGAGAGTGCGGGATCCTGCCGCTGGACCACCAGGAGGCCAAAATGGAGCTCAATAATGTATCTATATTATACACCGATCAGCCATGTGAATAACACTGATTATCTCCTCATAATGGCACCTCTTAGTGGGTGGGATATATTAGGCAGCAAGTGAACATTTTGTCCTCAAAGTTGATGTGTTAGAATCAGGAAAAATGGGCAAGTGTAAGGATTTGAGTTTGACAAAGGGCCAAATTGTGAGGCTAGACGACTGGATCAGAGCATCTCCAAAACTGCAGCTCTTATGGGATGTTCCCAGTCTGCAGTGGTCAGTATCTAATGAAAATGGTCCAAGGAAGGAACAGTGGCAACAGGGACATGCGCGGCCAAGGCTCAGTGATGCACGTGGGGAGTGAAGGCTGGCCCAATAGCTGAGGTTGGGAGGTGAAGGCTGGTTCTGATAAAAATCAACAACGTGT